>NW_027481410.1:0-160577 GCF_050403205.1 Rhodotorula paludigena | reverse complement strand
GGGCGGTACCGCTCGCGCTCGCGCTCGCCCCCGCCCCCGCCGCGCAGGGAGCGCTCGCGGTCGCGCGACCGCGGCAGCCGCCGCGACGACGACTATGGCCGCGAGCGTGAGCGCAGCAGGAGCCCGGCGCCGAGGAGGCGCGACGACTCGCCGAGGAGGTCGCCGCTCCCGCCGCGCGACGACGGCGCCGCGCCGCCGAGGGACTACTGAGCGCGCTTCTAGGCGCACGACGGCGGAGCGCGTATGAAGAGTTGAGCGACGAGGCGTTGAAGGGGCTGCAAGAGTCGGGCGTCGTGATGGTCGTCGGTGCAAGAGTCGCTTTTTCCCTCCCTTCGTCCTCTACTTCCGGCCACGCTTGTCGACCCTCCCATCCGCCGCATTTCAAGCCTGCACCAAGCCTGTCCAAAAAGCAAGAGTCCGCGTCAAAAGCGTGAAGCCTTCTACCCGTGTCCAGCTTGTCGTACCGTCCTTCCCTCCCTCGTCCTTCCAAGCCTCTCATCGCACACAAGACTCAAAAGTCAAGAAAATCGCTTGTCAAGTCGTCCAGCCTGCGTGCAGCGGTAGAGGCGAACCGGTCGAGGCTCGTCGATTCTTGCACACAAGAGAGCGCGCTCGGTCTCAAGCTCTCAAGCTGTCAAGCACTCAAGCAACCCGCAAGCATCCAAGCTCTACCTCCGCCTTGCCCTCATGGCTCACGAAGCTTCGGTAGGTCTGTCCTCCCACTTTCCCGTGCGCGCCTCGTTCGCTCTGCCTGGCGGAGCTCAACCCCTACGCCTCGCTTCGACCCGACCAGCTCGCCCAAGCTCATCGCTCCCGCTCGAGCTCGTCTGAGTTACATGCTCAATGCTCCTACCAGAGCGCGCGAAATCCTGCTTCGCTATCCCCGCTCCCGACGGGACCGCTCGCGGCTCCGTCTCTTGCTTTTTGAAGGACTTGCTCTCCCCGACCCGCGCGGTTCGGACCGTCCAAGGGACACCGCCTCCTTGCTTCTGCTGGCAGTCTTTTCGACGCCGAGTTCTACTGAAGGCCCTGAGTCGGCGCGTCGCCAGCGGCAGGGCCGGGCTCGGGTCGTGGTTCACGCGTTCGTCTCTGTCTCGCGCCGTAGGCGGAGTCTACCGCGCTTGACGCTCCGTGCGATGGGTATGCAGCGGTGCGATCCGTGGGTCGAACGGAGACGAGTAGGGCGGGACAGGAGACTGGTGAGGCGGAGTGGATTGCTGGCCGACCTCGCAGGTCATCGTGTTGCGATCTTCTCTCTCTCGCCCCTTGGTCAATCCGAAGCATTGGTCGCGCAGAGCGCAAGTCACCTGCTCAGCAAGAAAGATGGCGAAAGCAAGGTTGCGAGAGGAATGCAATTCCGCGGCCATGCTTCTCGTGGGAAGTCGTGAGAGGACATTCGCCTCGTCCCTCGCGTCTTTCGCTCCCTCGGCAGGCCCAGTACGCGCTCGAGGCTGTGTGCAAGCCTGTACGGTACCTGCCCTGAGCGCTCGCAGCCTCAGCGGCGGTGCGCTCCTCATCAAACCTCCTCGACCGGCTGCGCTCTCCTGTCGACACTGCATCCTCGCCGCAGAGCGGTTGACCGTCTGTTTGGCGAGCTCCTGAGTGCCCTTGGGAACGCCTGCGTGCTAGGCGTCTGGCGCTACGAGGTCCGAGCGGCGACTCTGTGCGTTCTTTCTCCGCGACTCGCAACTCGCATGCGCCTCGTCGCGCATACGCACGCGAGACGGGTGCGCTGTGCCGATCTCGGGATGCGCTGAGCTCATGCTCGCTTCGTACAGTCGGCACTGCCGCGTCCTGCGTCCGTGCAATTTCGCCAAGGTCTCCCTCAACCTCTTCGTGCGGGAGCATCCCACCATCTGCACCGTGCCGGGCAAAGCTGATGCGTCCAACCCACAGCTTGGCACCGAATCGCCATGCCTTCCGTCTCGCCCGACCCGCCCCTGCGCAAGGCCCGCTCCGTCTTTGATCTCTCCCCGCGCCTCGGCAGCGATTCGTCCTCGAACGACGGCTTCTTCACCTGGCGCCGGTGGTACGGCGCCTCCTCTTCGCCGACGCCCGCCGAGCCAGCGCAACCGCTGCCGCAGACAGCAGAGGACGTCTCGCGGCTCGTGCGCGAAGCGCTGCGGCGGCGACGCGAAGCAGACGAAGACCGCGCCTCGCTCCTGTCGTCCAGGGCGTCAACCGCTTCTTCCTCTTTCTCGCGCCTGACGACGAGCGACCGCGCCACATGGACCGACTCGCCCGCGTCGACGAGCGCGACATGGGAGACGTCGGCGAGCGAGTCGAGCGCCGCGGGTGTCGAGCTGTCGGGCAAGGCGGCGGCGCCGCGGCTGCTGCGCACGTCTGGGTACGACCAGGCCGACCTGGACGCACTGCCGACGCTCGCGTACGAGCCGGCAGCGGCGGCGAGTTGCCCCTCGCCGCGGTTGAGGGCGGCGCAGTCGGTTGCGACGCTCAAAGCGCCGCGCTTGCTGCGACGCGTATCGTCGAGCGCGAGCATCGCGCCCGTACCCGTCGAGTCTCATCGCTCCATGCCGCACGACAATGCCTCCAGCGTCCTGTCGGACCACGACGCCTTTCGAGCCGGTCTTTCCTCAGCCCTCTCGTCTCCTTCCGCCTTCCCGCCCTCGCCAGCATTGTCCTCCTCCACCAGCTCCTTCCGCTCTCGTCTCGCCTCCTCCCTGCGCAAGTCCGCCTCATCCGCGACGCTGCGCAACCCGCTCGGCCTCTCCCTCTTCTCCCCCGCCCCGCCTCTCCCGTCCGATCCGCCACCGCTTCCTCCGCCCCAGCCGCCTAGCGCCTCTGCTGCGGCCGTCCTGCGCGACCTCCTGCTCAAGCACGACGCCGCGGCAGACCCTTCGGCCGAACCGCTCAGCCCGCTGTTTGACCCGCACCTTGCACGTCGGAGGCGCGGGCGCAGCGAGAGCGACGAGGGAGACGCATTCCCTTACTCCGCGGACGAGGAGGAGGAGGAGGGCGAACCGACGCTGCTCTTCCAATCGGAACACGCGCCGTACGAGCCTACGATCGAGCAGGAGTACCGCCTGTACGACTCGGATGCCGAGCGGGAAGACGACGACCCGTTCCGTCCCGGCGCGCCCTCGTCGACGCACGGTAGCCGCGCCCTCCCGCTCGCGTGGATGGCGCCTCCGTCGCCCGACCGCGCGGCGTTCGCGCTCGAGCAGGACGAGAGCCCCCTCGACTCGCCCAGTGCGGCGTTTCCCCCGTTCGACCCCTTCGCGGCGATCCTCCCGCCTCCGCCGCCGCAGCCTGTCTTCGCCTCGCAGCAGCCGCAGCAGCAAGGGAGGGGTGGCGCGCGCCCGAGAGGCGCGAGGGTCATCACGAAGCAGAGGAGCTTTGTCGACCCGCGCACGCGCAAGCTGCGCACGGCGCCGACGGTGTGCGTCACGCCGAGTACGCCCGAGAAGGGCCGGTTTGTCGGGCCTGGCGCGAGCGGAGTCGAGTGGGAGGCGGACGAGTAAAGAGAGAGCGGAGACGAGGGGACAGACGGTACTCGAGTGAGACGCTTTCTTGACGGTGTTGTAGGACTAGACGGCTCACTTCCCGGAGGCTCACACTGTTGTTCAGCCCGATTGCCACTCTGCATAACCGCATTATTGATCCAGATGACGCTCAGAAGCTACAACAGAACCCGGGAGGAGACGAGGAAAGCGATGAGAGGACCGCTCAGCGCATTTCGCGCAGCCTGAGGAGGACAAACAAAACTAGAAGAATCGCGAAGCCGGCGATGAAGGCAAACAAGACGAGCACGTCGCGGTAGTACGCGGACTGCTCGAACCCAAACAGGGTCTGCATGATGATCTCTGCCGAGATCTGCACGCGCGCGCCGGCGAGCTGGTCGACAATCATGAGCCCGGCGCCGACCTCGTTGACGGTGACGGCTTCGAGCGCGTACTTGAGCGGCGCGAGCCACTGGAGCCAGCGGAGGACGGGCGGGATCGACGAGAGGTTGACGAAGAAGCCGGCGAAGGCCATCTCGAACAGGATGACGACGGACGAGATGAGGATGGCCGAGCCGACGTCGTCGATGAGCGCCGCGAGGAGGAACTGCCACGTCGTCATGCAGATGCTGAAGAGGACGAGGATGAGGAGGAACTTGAAGAAGGCCGCGGCGGAAGCGGCGAGGCCGACCATCCAGCTGCGAACCCGTACATCGTCAGTCCTTGGGCTCTTGGAAAGATGAAGAGAAATTGAACGCACTAGACGATGACGCTGAGGAGGATTGTCGGGACAAGTCGCAACGGCACGATGTCGAGGACAACCTCGGTCGCAAGCCATGCCAGAGAATGGTAGTACGCCTGGCCACGCTCGCGGATGAAGAGGCGTTTCGCGCGCGAAAAGTTGGACAGCGCCGAAAGCGACGCAAACGCGACCAAGCAGCCGCTAAAGAAGAGAGCGCCGACGCGCGACTGGAATCCGCCGATCGACTCGTTGACCTGGTAGTACATGCCGCCGACGAACAGGGCGAC
Source organism: Rhodotorula paludigena (assembly GCF_050403205.1). Classification (NCBI taxonomy): domain Eukaryota; kingdom Fungi; phylum Basidiomycota; class Microbotryomycetes; order Sporidiobolales; family Sporidiobolaceae; genus Rhodotorula; species Rhodotorula paludigena. Next base: position 156,087 of record NW_027481410.1, on the reverse strand, counting down.
GAGTGGCAGGACGAGGTTGTGCATGAGCTGGAGGAGCGGGACGAGCCAGTCAGACGCGGCCTTCTCAACCGGGCGAGGGGTCCCGGGACGCACCAGCAACGTCCGGTCCCGAATCAGGTTCCTGCCCTCGCGCAAGAACAGGGCCTCAACCTGGGTCAGCGCCGTGGCCTGCGGCGTTCGGTCGACACCTGCGTGAAGGTTGTCGTTGCGCAGGAGCATCGTCGGGATAGCGGACGAGCGGCGACGCGGTAGCTGCGAATCGCCGGGAAGCTGTTCGAGCGGTGTGACAACGGAAGATTTGCGAGGCGCAATCGAGGGTCGGAGAGGGAGAAAGTCGGGAGGAGGAGACGTTGCGAGGTCGAGGAGGACTGTCGAATTCGATGGCGTCAACTTCAATCACAAACCCGGGAGGACTCAGTCTCTCAGACTCACAGTCTGCCGGGTTCCACCCGTCCGGACACCTCACGCCCTTGCCCTCCCACCACCCGCTGACCTCGGCCGCCTTGCCCCAGTAAAGCTGCCCGCCGCCCTGGCCAAGCACGAGCACGTCGTCGAACTTGTGCCATAACTGCGACGACGGCTGGTGGATGGTCACGATCACAGTCGTCGCCGGACGGGAAGGTGTGGCGACCGTGAGCGCTTTGAGCGAGGTCAGGATGCGCAGTGCAGATGTCGAGTCGAGACCTACGGGAAGCGTGCGAGTCAGTTGGCGCTCGTTGACGAGGAGGAGCAACAGAGAGGCAAATTACCTGACGTCGGTTCATCAAGGATGAGGATCGAAGGGTGCGCGACCAGCTCGAGCGCGATGCTGACCCTCCTTCGCTCACCTCCGCTGATGCCCCTTCGACCCGTCCCTTCAACCGTGCCGATGTAGCTGTCGGCGATGTCGACGAGCCCGAGCTGGGTCATGACCTCGAAGACGCGCTCGCTGTCGGAAGCCGAGGAGATAGTCAGTCTCGCTAAGACCCGCGTGTGAGCGACTCCGACCATGCAAACGGACGCACCGCTTCTTCTCCCTCGAGACCTCGCCGAGCTTCATCTCCGCCGCGAACGCAATTGCCTCTTTGACGGAGCTCGTCTCGGACAGCACATCGTGCTGGTCCACGTACCCAATCCGGATCGCCTCGCGCTCCTTCTCGACGATGGCCATCGGCGCGCCCGCCTCGCCGCCAGCATATTGACTCGCGCCGCGCATGAGCTCAATGGAGCCAGTGCGATAGCCTGTCTTGCGCACGCCGGCGAGCAGGTCGACGAGTGACGTCTTGCCGCTGCCCGACGGGCCGAGCACAGCGCAGAACGACCCGCCTGGGATCGAGGCGCTCAGGGACGAGAGGATCGTGCGGTCTTGCTTCGGCGCGCGAGAGAGGAGAGAGAGCGGCCACGATGAGGGGCATGCCGGGAGAATGTACGAAAGGTTCGAGAAGTGGACGCCGACGGGGCTTGACGGGTGAACGGGCGGGACCTCGTCCTTGCCTTCGTACGAGGCGGCGCTGCCGGCCGCGCCTGCTCCCGCGAGGAGCTCCTCCTTCGCGCGCAGGCGCCGGCGGGCTCTCCGCTGGTTGACGAGTCCGAGCCCGAGGAGGATGAGCAGGGCAACGACGAATCCGCCGAGGACTGCAAGGCCAGCGATGACGCCGCCGCTGAGATCGTTGCCACCGCCATCGGAAGTGGTGCTGCCCGAGAGCGACGAGGCGAGCGAGTTGATCGTCGACGGAAGGACGCACTCGCCCCATTGGCACCCAGATAGGGCGAGCCCACTCGCGCCGAAGAGCGTGCGCAGCGTCTGCTGCTTGAAGGCGCACTCTGTTCCCGTTGCCGCGTCGCACGTGATCGAGAGCGTCGCCGAGAGGTCGTTGATCGTCGTCGTCAGGTCGAGCGGCGCGCCCGGTGCGCCGCAGAACTCGGTGCCGGCAATGCAGGTGCACCGCAGATTCTGGCACGTCCAGTCGACCTGCTCCGTCTGCGCGGCCGAGCTGGTCGAGTTGGACTGGACGCACGAGTCGGCGGCGCAGAAGAATTGTTCGACGATCGTCGTGTTGCCGCTCGAGGGGGCGTACCAGAGTTGCGCGGTCATGGTTCCGTCGGGCCCCTCGGCATTCGTCAACGCCTGCGACGGATCGACCGTCTTCTGGATGGTGAGAGTTGTCGAGCCGCTGAAGACGGACTGCAGCGTCGGGTTGACAACTTGGCACGATGCGAAGCCTTCGGTCCAGGACCATGCGCCGCGGCTGCACACGGGCTCGCCGAGACCATCCGTCAGGGCGGTTCCGCTCGAACTCGAGGTGGACGAGGCGGCTCCATTGCGGTCGGCGAGGGCGGACGAGCAGGCCATGTCGCTCGAGCAAACGTTGCAGTTCGGGCCATCGAAGCCGTCCGAGCACTGGCGCGCGCACCCTGCGCTGGCATTACCCGATAGCACCGTCGAGAAGAGCTGGCGGTCTCGTGTCGGTACGAGCGGATTGTCGCAGGTGGCGACGGTGCAGTCGGACGAGGACGAAAAGCCGGCCGGACACTGGCACGTGCCGTTGCTCAGGGCGGTGCCGTAGTTCGAGCACGCTCCTGCAGACTGCGCGAGTGCCCCCACAGCCCAGAGCGGCAGGACGAGGAGAACGAGCATGTCCGGCGGGGACGGCTTCGGCCAGCTGATGAGAACGGAGGCGGCGAAAGGGGCAGGTCCCTGCGGCCTTTTGGCGCTTCTCGTGGTGCTCAGCCGCTCGAGAGTGCGTCCTCTGGGCTGTGTGCAGTGCTCACTTCCTGCACGATGGCGAGCTGCGAGCGCGAGAGGGGGCGAAGGGCGCGTGGAAGCGATCGAGCGCGCAGGCAGGGGCCGCCCTGAGGCTCCGAGTCCGCGAGTCCGCCGTGTCCCCACCTCGTCTTGCCCCTCTTCTGCGCACTTACTAGCTTCGTACAAGCCGATAGCCATGCTTGCGTCGTCGATCCTCGCTCTCGCGGCCGTCGTCGCCGGTCCCGCCCTCGTCCTCGCTCAGAGCAGCTCCGCGACGGGTACTTCGTCGGCTGCTGTGCCCTCGTCCACGAACGTCGTGCCCGCGTGCGCCCTTCAGTGCATCGGAAGCGCCCTCCCTGGCACTCCCGTACGCTTGTCCCGCTCGCTCCGCATGGTGTGCACAGGTTGACCTCCTCAAGTCTCTTTCCCCACTTCGTTCCGATGCCGCCCCTCCTTCCACGCCTTTCGCATTCAAATTTCCTTCGAACATTCGACCCTTCTCCAGTGCGAAAGCTTTGGCGTCAGCAACCTCACCTGCAGTGCGCTTGCGTCTTCCTCATCCCGCATTCGCTTCAAGCCTTTCAGTCGCCTGACGGCCAATCCCGTCTAACCCCTTGCTTTCCGTTCACAGTCTGCACATCGAGCCAGTTCCAGCTTGCCTACTACACCTGTCAGCAGCAGAGTGCGTCCTCGTCTGTCGTCCGTCTTCAACTTGTCGCCCTGCCTCATCTCGCCTTGTCTCCGTAGCCTGCTCCGAAGCCGACGTCAACCAGGCCCAGGCGTTCGGCGCGCAGCAGTGCAGCGCGAACGGGACGCCGATCAACATCAACGAGACCCCGAGCGGGTTCTGTGCGCCCCTTCTCCCCTCCTCTTTCCGTTCGTCCTCGCCTGCTCACCCTTCTCGAGTCGCGCAGCCTCCGGCGCCATGCCCTCGTCGACCGGCTCGGCCAGCACCAACTCGATGAGCTTGGCCTCGTCTGCTGTCTCCATGACGGGAACCTCCTCGACCGGCGGCGGGGCCGGCCCATCCGCAAGCGGCTCGACGCCGTCTGGAGGCGCGAGCGCCCCTGCGGCGAGCCAGACGCCCGGAAGCGGCGCGACGGGCCTCGGTGCGCTGCTCGGCGGCGCGGTGAGCGTGGCGGCAGCGCTCGTCGGGCTCGCCGTCCTCGCCTAACCCTCTCCGTTATTTCAGCTGAATTGGCTCGTGATTCTCCCGTATTGTCAAACCGTGACAATGTCCACTGTGGTCTTCCGAGACTAAGGCAACATGCATGCGTCAAACGGGGTGCAATGGATAGCTTGAAAAGCGACAGCAAGAAGGACAAGTCCAACACGGAGACAAGCCTGCGTTCGAGCCGGCGGCCGAGGTTTTGGAGCTTGGGCTGGCATGCAGATGAGGAAAGACATGCGCAGAAGGAGGAGCCTGACGGAAGAGAAGCGATGAAGGAGGCCTAGTCACAGCAGCGAGGGAGAGGGGGCCTGCCCGCGGCTAGACGCACTCGAAGCACGTGAAAGAGTGGCAGCAAAAAAGTCACACTCGATCACAAAGTCAGAGCAATTGGACTGGGCATTTGGAGCCGCATGCGCCCGACGTCGTCGAAGAGGCGGACGAGCACCTCTTTCGCCTTGCCTGCACCTCAGAGGGAGATGACCGAGCAACAGCGCACCCCGCTCAGCAAGATCAGCCGCAACAACCTTCCAAACTGGCCCCTCGACGACAGCAAGCAGTACCACTCTGTCGACATCTCGCCCAACGCCGTGCCCGCCGCTCGCGCCGCCTGCAACGCCGGCTCGATGCAGCAGCTCAAGCAGCACGTTCCTCGTGCGCAGAACATCTCGGCCGAAAGCGAGGACGTCGAGTTTGCGATGTGGGAGGTAGAGGAGGGCAAGCCGGGGTCGAGGACGGACGGATCGCCGCCGGGAAATCGCGCGCGGGACGACGTGGGCAGGAGCGGCGGCGCAAGCACGTCTGTGGGCGCAGGCGCGGTGGGGACAGAGGAGGCGTCGGCGGCGGAGGTCAAGGGGGAGGGTGGCCGGGGCGGGGCAAGGGGACTCGTGGCGATCGTTGACGCGGGCAGGGACCGGCGCAGAGTACGCCAGATTTATTTGACTGTATGCAGAGACTGCGCTGACGCGCCAGGAGGCCCACAGGCATCGATGCGCCAGGAGTTCGAAACGTTCCAGGCGGAACTCGAGGCCAAACTTGAGGCCAAGTTCGAGGCCAAGTTCGAGGCCAAGTTCGAGACGCTCAACGCCAATTTTGCGACAAACGCAGCACTCGTCGAGCGGACGGTCGACGTCGTCGAGATCAACGAGGTTGCGTTCCGCACGGCGTCAGGTGCGAACGCTTCCGCGTCATTTCCTCAAAAGCGTGGTCTGACAACTGATGTTTTGCGCAGGCACCTTTAACGTCCTTGAGGCTGAATCAAAGGATCTCGAGCTTGTGCAGCCGAGTTTTGGATGTGCGTTTCCTCGGATTCAGCTCAAAATCCGGCTGTCTGTGCGAAAACAAGAGCTAATGCTTGCTTTGACAGACTGTCGCTTTGCCCTCGGGCTTGTCGGCACCTACATCGAGGTGGACAAGGACTTCCTCGCGCAAATCGACCAGGGCCGCGAGGACAAGGCGGAGGCCGCAAGCGTGTTCAGCGAGTGGCTCTCGACTCCCGCGCTGCGGAACAACTGCACAACCTTCCTCTTCCTCGCCCAGAAGGACCCAGCACGAGTCAGCGCCGCAACATCAACTCGCACCCGGTCCCAACTTTCCACACGTTCTGGGCGCTCTTCGCGCGCGACTACGCCAACGCGGGACTCAAGCAGAAGGACGCAGTCGAGCTCTACAAGCGTCTCATGACGGTCAAGATCAGGGGCGCCGGCAATCGTGTGGACTGGGCCGTGCCGCCGTGCGAGCTCGCCGACCAGGAGTAGAGCCGAGATAGATGTGCCATTAATTCCCGTTCTTGCCGTCTCTTCAGCTCTCACTGCAGTTTTGAGACACGCGAGAGAACAGACACAAACTTGCAGATGGTTACCCAAGAAATGAAAGGGCGGAAACACGACGCGAAACACAACGGAGTAAAGAAAGAGAGGGATGCGGTCGACGGCGGCGACGAAGCGCGTGAGGGGTTCTAAAAGTCGCCCAGCAAGTCGGCAAAGGCGTCCTTCTTCTGCTCCTGCTGCTGCTGCTGCTGCTTGGGCGGCACAGGCGGCAGCGGCGGGCTCTGCCCCTGCCCCTGCCTCGCGCCCGCGCTGAGCGACGATGGGCTCCCGAGGTGGATCGACCCGAGCGCGCCTGCGCCGCCGCCGAACGGCGAAGAGGTTCGCTGCGGCTGCAGCTGCGCCTGGGCGGCGCCGTTGTGGTATGCGCCCGGGTTGGCGAAGAACGAGCCCTGCTGCGCGGGGGGCGCGGATGGACGCGCGGCGGCGGAGGTGCCGTTGCTGTACGAGGGAGGAGCGGGTGTGGTTGCGGGAGAGGGGGCAGAGAAGGCCGAGTTGAGGTCGAAGAGCGAGCCTGCTCCGCTTGATGCTGGTGCGGCGGAGGACGACCCGAGCGACAGGCTCGCGAGGTCGTCGAGCGGGTTCGACGAGCCCGCGGGTCGTGCGGACGAGGTGGAAGAGGAAGTCGCCTGCGGCTGCTGCGGGTTGGGCGACGGCGCGGCGAAAGCGTCGTCGTCGTCAAAGTCGATGAGCGAGACCTGCTTGGCTTGCGAGCGTGCTTTTGCGCCCGCCTGGCCGGACGCGAGTCTGGTGCGCGCAGAAGGGTCAGGTGTGTGGCGATGCGAAGCGAGAAAGACAGGCGGACGCACGCAGGATCAACATCGACAGTCGCGGTCCGGTCGCCAGCCTTGAACGCTTCGTAGCGGTTCAAGATGCCGTTGAGCGTGTCGTTGAGAAGGAGAAGGCGGTCTGCATCAGCGGCTCAGAGAGTCAGTATCGGAATAACAGAGTTGCAAAACGGGACGCACCCATCAGGTCGGGACTGCTCTCGGACGCCTCGCCGATCCATTTCTGGATCTTGGGCTGCACATGCCGGCACTTTTGCGCAATTTGCTGCACGCCGGTCCTCGCCACGCGTCAGTACATTGAGCTATGCCAGATGGAGCGCAGACGGAGAACGCACGTCGTAGGCATCACCCTCGACGAACCGCTCGCGCGGGTTGGCGTTGTTGAGCATCTCGTTGAGGAGCAAGACGCGCTGCTGCACCCGGTCGAGCTCCTTGCCGACCTGCTCCTCGTAGTTGGGCTTCTTGTCGGGCTCCTGCGGGTGAAGCGCTTGTCAGCGAGGAGGCAAGGCTGTGCGGAGAGGAGCGAGGCGAGACGCACTGCGCCCGACATGATCTTCATGAGCTCCTGTGCTGCAGCGAGGTCCTTGGGCGTGCCTCGTCGGATGAGCTCTTGCAGTTTCTGTGAGAAGTGCGGCAAGCATCAGCATCAGCTCGATCTGCTTGTAGAGCGCGTGGAGCCAAGTCGCTAGCAGGACTCACCGCCGCCTGCGCGTCCCGGTCCTCCTCCTCGAGCTCGTCCGGCGTTTGAAGCGACTGTGTGAGCGTTGTGGGTCAGTGACAGCTCAAAGGGGAAGCGCGGGAGCGACGCACCTCGGACGGGTTGAGCACCTGGGCAGCTAGGCGGTCGACATCGGGGAAGCGGTAGCCTGCAGAACATAGCCTCACATGTCAGCACCAGATGCTGACTCATTCCTGTAAGCCGAGTGAGCGCACCCTTGTAGCTGAGGAGGCGGTGCATGTCGCGAATGTGCACGAGGTCCTCCTTGCGCTTGCTCGTGACGCAGATGGTCGAGCGCCATTCGTGCACGAGCTCGAGGATCTTCTTCATGGGCGGCGGGGGGAAGGTCGGCGGGCGCTCGGGGAAGCGGCGCACGAGCTCGTTGAGGAACTCTTTGGTGCTGATCTGGAGGTGGAATGCATATCCGCAGTTCTTGACGAGGATGTCGAGCAGCTGCGTGCGGATGGTCGGCGTCAGTGTGTTCTACTCGAGGAGCGCAGAGAGGGCTGCGCACGTGGAGGGCGAGCATGGCGACATGCGTGTTGCGGTGGTTGACGAGGCGCACCACCTCGACGGCCGCCTCCCGAGGCCTGCCCCGTAGCGCGCCCAAAGGTCAGTCGTGGCTCGTGAGCAGCTGTTCGGTGCTGGCAACACGCACAGGTTTGCCTTTTTCGAGTTGATGAGGTCGGCAATCTCCAGGTCGAGCGAGAGGTTTGGCTCGTGCAGCGAAGGGTCGCACGCGCGCTCTGCTTGGGCGGAGACGGTCAGTGTGCGCTCATAGAGCCCTTGCGCGCGCTCTGCGGCTCTGTCTGCGCATGCAGCGCGGTTCGGGCGGCGAGCGGGGAGACGCACCGATGTAGGCGCGCAGCGTCTCGGCGGCGGTCGCAGGCTGGCCGAACGCGCTCGACGAAGCCCACGCGCTGCCTGCTGTGGCCCGGTGGTGCGAGCTCATCCTTGCTCGCTGGATGCCGCGACGACGACGAGCGAGACCCGCTCCGACGGGCGCGGCGGGGGCGTGTCTAGCCGAGTCGACTCTCGCGCAGTGTGGTGCTCAAGCGCACTATCGACAATCCTGAGAGCTTCATATTGCTCGAAAGACATTCCCGCAGCGAAAAGATCCGAGTCGAGACACCCGTAACCTCGACCAGCAGAGTCGACGAAACCCGACTCGTCTCGGTCTCGCGCTCATCGACAATGTCCGCCTATCCCCGCGCACGTCGCATTCCTAGTGCTTCAGCGATGCGATACACTCTCCTACGCTATGATGACCCGCCGCCACATCCCACCGCAGACGCACCTCCCCTCCCACTCGTCCTCGAACCGCTTCCACCGCCCGACCTCTGCGCCCGCAAGCAGCGCCTGCGCTGCGGCGTTGAGCGCGCGCGTCCGCCGTCCGCAGCGGAGGCATTGCCGCTCGCTCGTCGGAGTGGGGGCAACACCAGACAGGCGCGCCCGGCGGACGATATCCCACTCGTCCGCAGGGGCGGGGGACCGCGGCGGTGTCGGCAGGGCGTTTGACGCGTCCTGCTTTTGCGACGCGGCGCGAGCGGCGTAGTCCGGGAATGCGCTGGCGAGGATCGAGCGGATCGCGGTTGCTTGTGCCTCGAGCGAGGGCGGGATCGAGAGGGTAGCGAGAAGCGGAGGCGAGAGTGACGCGACGGCGGGACCTGCGCATCGAGGGTTCAGCTCGCGGGAAGCTTGAGATTCGTCGAAAACGCGCGAGCTCACCACCGTCGAGCTCGCTATTGATCTTGCCAATGACCTTTCCCCATTCTGCGGGTCCCCTCCCGCCGAGGGCGCCCTGCACCGCGTCCTCGACGACACTCTTCGCAAGGTCGAGCGCCTCCGAGAGCGCGCTGTCGGGCCCAGAGAGATACGAGGCGAGGTGCAGGAGGTGCGACGTCGTGACCGAAAGGAGCGTGCGGAAGAAAGGGTGCAGGAGGAGCAGGAGCGCGGGTACCGGCAAAGGGAGCGACGCGGCGTGATTTGGGCGACGAGGCGAAGCAGGACGAGACGAGGTCGTCGAGGAAGTGGGTGCAGAACCAGACGCAGTGCCCGACGAGCGGCCAGGTGGCGTCTGCGTCGCGCGGGCGCACGCTATAATCAGCGAAACCGACGCGAGCGGACTGGCAGACAAGCTAGGGCACAAAACGCACCACAGTCGGGCTTCCACCCTCCTGCCTTTCCCCTCTCCTGCCGATCCGCCTTCCTCAACGCCCGCGCATAGGCCACCAGCTCGAGCATCTTCTCTGCTGTCTCGCCCCGCTTGGCCAGACCGGGCATGCCGCTGCTCGACGAAGTGTGTGAGCGCGAAGAGGAAATCCAAAGGGAGCGAAGTACGCACCGAAAGAGCGCAGCGGTCACACCCAGCAGCTCCAGTCCCATGGCCGTGCCGTCGAGCATCGCCTCGGCGGGAATCATCGCCCGAAGGATCTCGTGCGTGCGCTGGACGACAGCGAGTGTGGTGCCTGCGTTGCGCGGTCGAGTTCATCAGCTTTGAACCCTCAGGCGACATGAGCCGAACAGCGATGCATCCGCTACGCACCTGCATCGCTCATTCCGCGTACACGCCAGACCAAGTCGTTGACATCTCCCTGCCGTGCAAGTCCGATGGCGAAGCGGGTAGCGAGACGGCCACTGAGCTCATTCGGGCGGCCGGGAGGGGAGGCGGCGATAATGAGGGACGGAGGCGGTTGCTGCGTGGATGGCGAGGGGGAGAAGGGCGAGCCGCAGAGGAGCGCTCAGTTCGGAGAGACACAGAGCGAGTACAGTACTGATAGGGGCAGAGGTGAGTGACGGCGAAGACAGGTCGTGTGCGAGAGACGCACGAGGAGAACCAGGTAGCAGGAATGTCGTCTCTTGGTCCATTTCGCCCGCCTCGTTCTTATCCAGCGGTTCGAGTTCGAGTTCAACTCTGCACAGCAAAGCCGCGTCAGTGCCCGATGACTGGACGAGCGGCGACCGAACTCACGAGCTCAGCCGGTGCACCCTCGTCTTCCACGGCACCTGTCCCACTTGACCCAGTCCCTCCGAGCTCGGCTCTGCCACAACCCCCATCACGCTCGACCACTCTCCTCCGCCCCGTCGGATCTCGACCGCACACAGCACGCCACTCGCATCCGCACTCGCAGCGTGTCGCGCAGCCCACGCGCTCTCGCCCTCTACGGCGTTGGGCGCGTCAAACTTGCGCCCCTCGAGCGCCGAGAAGGCGTCGCTGAGCGTGTAGGTCTCTTCCTTCGACAGCGCATAAGACGAGAGCGTGCTGCGCCAGGTCGGCGCGGCGTCCGGCTGGGCCCGATGCGGATGCGCGACGACGGCGAAGGGACACAGGTCGACAGCGGGCTCAGATCCATCCGAGGCGAGCGAGAGAGATTGCGACGTGAATTGGAGTGGATGCGGAAGCGAGACGTCGCCGGGGGGTGTGCTGGGAGCAGCGGGTCGGATGGCGCACGGGCGCCATCCTCGTGTGCGGAGGCTGGCGTCGGGTCGATGTACAAGGGTGGTTGCGGGCGGTTCGTAAGGCCTGTACGACGTTCGATTCACATAACGTCCGCCGTCCGCACTCAAGTCGTGCAGGCTAGCGAGTCGAAACAGGAACGAGCGACGCACGCGGCCCCTCCATCGCAACCATCTCGACCCTGACCTCCGGCAGCTCGACCCTCCACCTGTCCCTCGCGCTCACGTCTCGGTTCGCACCCTCGCGAGCTTCGCGCGCCTCAACGCTCGCCCACGCCGCGAGCTCGGCACGCTCTTCCTCCGCGTCGGCGGAGGCGGACGAGTCCTTGTTCTCGTCCGCGGGAGCCGCAGTAGCAGCCTTGTCGGCCGTGGAGGAGGCCGAGGGCCCACCCCCGAACGCCTCGTCGAGCGCGGTAAAGTCGGCAAGCATGCCCAGCTCGTCGTCAAAGCTAGGCACGGCGAGCGGCTCCTCCTGCGCATGCGCCGCTCCCTCCTTCTTCTCCTGCGTCCCGGCCTCCTGCTCCGTCTTCTTCTGCTCCAGCCCCACGCGACTCTCGCGCCTGCTTCCTACCGCGGCGCCGTTGAGCCTCACTCCTCGCTCGACGCGCACGCGGCTCGCGACGACGAGCACCGTCTCGCCGAGCTCGGCCGTCCCGCGGCTGCGGCACGCGCCGATCGCGGCCTGCACGACGCGGCGGCGCCAGCCGCGCACCTCGCCGCTGGCGAGGGGCGCAGCGGCCGTGCCGAGCGCGGAGGCTGCCGCGTCGGCGAGGCGCAGCTCGTCTTGCAGGGCGGTCTTGCCGCCGACGAGAGGGGTCGCTGCGGCTGCGGTCGAGGAGGACGAGGTGCCGGAGGGATCGAGCGGCGGCAGGAGAGACGAGACGAGCGCGTCGATCGTCGCTTGCGGAGTTGGCGTGTCGACGGCGCCCGAAGTGACATTCACCGTTGGCACTGCGGCCGCTCATTCGAGGGGGGCAGAAGCAGATAAGGAGCCATTCGCAAGTGGCGCCGAGAGAAGGGCGGATGCGGAGAGGGGAAGAGGTGTTGGCGGAGTAGGGATGGCGGTGAGCGAGAGATCGGCCTTGGACGTGGCAGACTGTCGGGCGAGCTCGGAGCCAGCGACGAGGGAGAGGGTCGAAGAAGGAGGCAGATGATGGCGGGAAGGGCAGCAGGCGTCGACAACGACGAGGGCGCCGTTGACGCGTTGGGCATGTGAATGAAGAGGATCTGGAGAATCAAGCCAGGTCAGTCGCTCGAAATTCACGAGCTCAGTGCAGCAGAGTCGCCTCGCACCTCTTCGCTCGACAGAACGGCGACAAAGGCGGTTCCGTTGACCGGGGCCGACCTGAGCGGCGCGCAGAACAGCGGCTTCTTGGCCTCTTCCCGCGCTGCATCCGGAAACGCCGGGCTTGGGTACCACTGTGGATAGACGTCTTTTTGCATCAGCAGCGATGCGACATGAGAGCCGAGTCGACCTGCAGATGCGGAGAAAGCGCCTACGCACCCTCCTCGGCTCTCCGATCCACCGCAAGCTCATGACCTTCTACCCCACCGCGTCTGCGGCTCTACTCGAGCCGGCAACGCTCGATCGCGCGCCGCCGAAGCGACCGACGCTCTCCTGCAGGACGCAGGCCCAGTCGTCGACGCAGCTCGAGCGCTGCTCAAACACGGTGACGAGGTCGTCTGCCCCGCCGCCGCCGCCGCCGCATGCGCCTCGAGCCGTCACGACGGCGACGAGCTGTGAAGCGTCGGGCGAGAAGGACAGGAGCGAGATGCGCGCGGCAGCGGAGGGGGACGAGGCGGGGAGAAAGACGTCAAGGCGGGTCGAGGTGCGCGGGCTGGCGGCGCCCGTCCCGGCGAGGTGGGTGAGCTGGATCGCGAGCGTCGGCGTCGCGCTCGTGGCTGGGAAGGGCTCGTGGTCTGCTCAGAGCGGGGCACGGGCGGGTTGAGGAGCCGGAGGGAGCGGGACGGCGAGGAGGTTGGTGTGAGCAGACCATACGGGCGGGCTGCGGGTTGCGCGGGTCAGTGGATGCACTCTGATAGCTTCTAGCGAGGTGTGCACGCACGCCTGTGCGGCTGCAGTGCCGTGAGCGAGCGCGTGGACGAGCGAGTCGAGCGACGGAGGTGGGGAGACGGCAGCGCGCACTGGGCCCGTCGAACGCTTCGAGTGCGGCTGGTCTGGTGCGAGTGCACTCGGGCCCCGCTTCGAGGCCATCCCACGGGCCTCGGAGAGCAGAGTGCGCGAGATTGTCGACGGCAAGAGCTGCGTCTCGTCGGCTCGTTGGACCCGGCCGACATTGCCGCACTCCGTCTGAAGCATAGCAGGCACTGCCGTAGCCTACTTCTGACTTGGATTGTGCCCCTGCACGCGCCCAGCGCTCGTCCCACTCGAGCTGTCGCCTCATTGCCGTCCTCATCAGCTCTCTTCCGTCTCGCTCCCGTCTGACCTGTCCGCTGGCCTAGGTGCTCGTGCCGTATGCTCCGCTGTGCCATATCGTCTGCGCTTCGCTCTTGACGGTCTGTGGACTCTTGCGACGGGCTCGGATTCGTCCCATTCTCACGCTTCTAGCTCTTTTGGTTTCATTCCTGCCAACCTGCGCGCTCCCGAGCTGTCGTGAGCTATGCGTGCTCCGCCAAAAGATTTGCGACGCGATACCGGACACCGGAACAGGCTTTGGGCCGCCGCGCAAGGGGGCAGGCAGACAGATACCTTCCTTGGTCGACTTCGATGCGTCCAAACAACCTGCCAAGCCTCTCGTCGAGCTCAAGCTCGAGGTACGCTACACTTTTCAGCCTTTTCATCGGAGCATCATGCTCATCCAACGCCTAGCAGACATCTGGCCACATGGGCCGCGATCAGACGTTCACAGCAGGCAGTAGGGCAAGGCGTCCTGGCGTCAGTCTGCCACATTCGGTCCACTTCCGGGCGGTCATCTGAATAAGCCTGCGGAGGAGTTTCGCAAGGTAGGGCGCGGCTCGGCGAGGCGGCTCGCGAGTCGGAGTCGATGTTGTCCTCCAGACTACGAGGGAGAAGAGCGAGGGGCGGGTCGCACAGTGGCACGCAGGACTCGCGCCGCAATGCAGCTCATCACAAGGTCTCCTTAGCCCGTGTAGCTCTCGTACACTCGCTCCGGCTGCAGCTCGACGCAGGTGCACGGCCCTCGTTGTCGTCGTCGTCACCGCGGGACTTCCGGTAAGAGCTCCTCTTCTCTCTCCCCTCGTTCGAGGCTGACGCCTGATTGGTGAACACAGGATACACTGCAGCTGCCGAGCTCGCTGCACGGCCCAAGCCCTCGCTTCAGCTCGTCCACCTCGCTCTTCTCCCGCTCGGCTCCCCCACCTCGCGAATGTTTGCCTTCTCCCGCCCTCCGCCGCCCAGCCACAGCAGCACGCGCAAGGCCAGGTTCTTTGTGTCGAGCGCCGGCGAGCTCTTCACGTCGACCGCGCAGCCGGGCGCCCGCCGTGCGCCCCGCCAAGCCCGGCGTCGAGACTTTCACGCGCAAGTTCGTCAACCCGGCGCAGCCTCAGGCGTCTGCCGGTCACAAGCAGGCAAAGGTGCGTTGCGCTCTGTGCATCAGACGAGTGGAGCCGAGCGGTCTGACCTGGCTGGACGGCGTGCAGACGTACCTCCCGACCCCTTCCCCTGCCGGGTCGAACCGCGCTCTCAGCCCGATCGAGGTCAACGGCGGCGAGAACGTCGACGGCGTGCCCATCGTCGTGGAGGAAGACGACGTCGTCAGGCCGCAGGAGAAGAAGCGCAAGGCCGAGGCCGAGGTACGGTTCTTTGGCGCCATCCTGTCGCCGGCGAGGCTGACGTCGCTTGTTCCGCTGCAGTCCGACTCAGACAGCCTCTCGACGGCCGACAGCGTCCTGGCCTCCGCCGCGACGGCATCCGCAAGCGTGCGTGATTGCCTCAGTGCTTCGGGGCCATCGACTAACGAGTGATTCATCCTGCGGCAGCGCCGCGTCGTCCTGTTCAACCGCTGGACGTCGCTCGCGTCTGGCGTAAGTTCTTCGACCGCACGCGCGCTCTCTTGCTCGGCCGCTCGGGGTTTTCAACCCAGGTGCACCGGCGCTCGGCGGACCGCCTTGTCGCTGCGTGCAGTCAGCGGCTCGCGCGCGACGCGCCGTGCGACTACCGCGTCAGGGCAGACAAGATTGACGGGCTTTGGGTGCTCGACTGGGAGGCGTGCGTGTGGGAGCACAGTCACGCCGTCTAGCCGGGCGAGCCGGAGGACGAGGACGCGGACGCGGACGAGGAGGAGGATGCGGAGGCGGCACAGAAGTCGGCGTCGCCGCAGAAGAAGCGTCGCATCGGGCCGAGGGTGCGGATTCACGAGACGAAGGACGTCTCTACCGACGACGAGCTGTTCGAGCGAAGCACCTCTTCCGCACCCGTGGTGAGCCTCCTTCCCCTTTCCGGGCCGTCTAATGGTCGGTTCTGACTGATTACCTCCTCTTGGTTCTTCGCAGCACGTGCCGGGTCTGCCGAAGGCATCTGATACCTTCGCGTCGGTCACCGATGCCTACTCTGCCTACGTGAAGGCGATCGTTCCGGTCTAGGCATCGGCCTATACAGGCAAGAATCTTCGGCCGAAACGGCATTCCTCTGCAACGGATACATCACTACTCGCGACATGATCGGCAGCGGCTGCGCGTACAAGATCGCGCTCGAGGTCGACGCGAAGACCGGCCAGTGGAAGCGCGATGCGACCTTGTCGGTCCTCAAGCATTCGCATGGGCCCGCCATCAAGATCCTTCGAGACCCGAAGTGGCGGCCGACAGTACGGAATGCGGACGCGCGCAAGG
This sequence comes from Rhodotorula paludigena, assembly GCF_050403205.1. Classification (NCBI taxonomy): domain Eukaryota; kingdom Fungi; phylum Basidiomycota; class Microbotryomycetes; order Sporidiobolales; family Sporidiobolaceae; genus Rhodotorula; species Rhodotorula paludigena. The sequence continues at coordinate 140,597 of NW_027481410.1, read as the reverse complement.
CTTTGGGAATGCCGCCGTTTTCGTCGGGCCAGCAGCCAAAAACGAAGCAGGCGGTGCGTTGACCTTCGGCTCTGTGTATGCCTCTCGTCTGTAGCTGACCATACTGCAAGCATACATCGTAGGCGTCGAAGAAACATGCGACGAGCCGCAAGACGCCTCGCCCCGCCGAGCCATCGACCTCGTCATCTCGCGCACCTGCCGCGACGACCGCTGCACCTCCGCAAACTTGTGAGCCCGCCCGCGAGCCCGTCACGCCGACCCTGGGCCTGCCGACTAACAAGTTGCGCCTGCACGCTGCGCCTCCAGCGCCGAGCCCTGCGCCGACGAAACCGTCGGCCTCTATCTTTGCGAAGGCGCCGCCCGCTTCGTCGCCGCCGTCGCCTATCCTCCCGTTCCTCACCGCCCTCCACCCGTCTCTCACACCTCTCGCGCCGGAACTCTCGGCCGCGGGCTTCTCGACGCCCGAGGCGCTCGCGTTGCTCCTCCTCCTCGAGCCCGCCATTCTCGACATGACGCTCGAGGCAATCTGGATAAGGCCCGCCTCGAAGAAGCCGCAGACGCACGGATCCCGCACAGTGTCGGTCATTCAGGCCAAGCTGCTCGCGCGTCTGCACAGGGACGCGGGCGAGGAGATGCGGCCGGCCGGGTTGTAGCGCAAGGGGTCGTCCCTCCTGTGCTATCTCTGTTTGCTCGCCCTCAATGTCGCGTTGCGCAACGCCTGCGGCCGAGAGACGCAGAGCGAGAGCGGGAGGAGGAGGGGGAAGGAGAGCGAGATGAGCGATCTCGCGAGAGGCAGGAAGCCACGGAGATCAGAGCAAGTGCAGTATGGATTCGAGAACAAGTTCCGCTGTTCTAGACGCCCCCGCGGCCTGCTCAATGCCTCGCAGTCCTCGCGATCATTGCGGACCTCGACGGTTTGGCCCACTCGCTTCACTCGCTTGCATTTGCTCTCGCCTTCGTTGCCAGACGCTGCCTATGGCTCCAAGCACGCGCTCCCAGTCTTCGCTCGCTCCACCGACGCGCAGCAGCGCTACGCCGTCGTCAGAACTCGCCGCCTCCTCGTCCTCCTCGGGAGGTCCGCAGACCCGCGCACGCTCGCGCCAGCGCACGAGCGACGAGAGCGACAAGACGGTCGTGCCAGCTGGTCCTTCGCGGAGGGCCAGCCCAGACGGTGGCGTCGACTACGATGACTCACCCTCGTCGGAGTTCGCCGCCTCGCTCGCTTCCTACACTCCACCGCACTCCGAGCCCGCTCGAGATCTCGCTGAGCGCGCAGTGGTGCAGAGTTTGCTGGCGACTTGGTGCAACTGGGCCGTCGAGTCGGACGCCGACCCCGAGCGTCGCTTCCTTCGCACTGCCTCACACGTGTGTTGACGGCGAGACAGCTAGACTCTCGCCAGGTCGTGCGCTCTTGCCATCGGCTGAAGCACGCCCACTCACAGTTCGCACGCGAATACGAAGGCGCTTACCGCAATCGCTGCCAACCCCCGACTCCGTCATACTTCGCCGGTGTCCTCCTCGAGTGGGCCAGTCAGAACACGCCCCAGCAGTACTACTACTTCGGCCATGGCAAGCAGTCGTCGTTGGTTTGTGTCATTCCCCTTTCGAGACATATCGGTAGCGCACTGACGGATTCTTCGCTCGTCTCACAGGCCGTTCAGAAGGTCTTCCTCTCGCGCTCTTTCGCCGGTGGCGCCACAGGCGTGAGTGCGGTTCCTCCAAAGAGTCAGAGAAAAGTTAGCTAGGAGCTTGCCTGTGCTAATGACTGCGCTTTTAACGGCTCCTCAGGGTTTCGTTTCGCCGATCGACGAACTTGCGATAGACCTGCGCTCCCTCCAGCTCCCGACGCTTCTGACAACCGAGAACCTCCGAACGCACACCGAAATCTTTGGCCACATTGCGCAACTTGTCGACGGTGACCGGGCGCAGACCGCAAGCGTGTCAACGCCCTCGTCATGGTCGACCTTCAGGGAGGACATCGATGAGCCCGAGGGCCCACAAGTTGATAAGCGATACATCTTCGGCGACAAGGTGTCTGCTGAAGACGACCGCAACCTTCGCGACGAGTCGAGGCGCTTTGCGACCGGCAACGCGTTGCTCGGACCCGTCGACCGCGCGCATGTCGTCCCGAAACGACCGAGTTTGCGTCCGCTTGACTATTCCGTGAAGGTGCGAACTTGCAAAGTCTTCTGGAGGGTCGTGGTCACTGACAACAAGCTGCAGATGCTGGCGATCGAGTCGACCGACGCATTTCCGAAAGACTGGCACATAAATTCAGCGCAGAACATCTTCTTACGTGCGCATCAGACTATCCCCTCTGCTCTCTGCTTTGCGCTGACATGGTCAATGGCTTAATTGAGCCCAGTCGATAAGAACCTGCACAGCCAGTTCGACGACGAGACTGTCTGCTGGGTGCCCCCGATGCCGGTTCTGCGCAAGTGCCTCGAGTTTATCACGACGCCCGGCCAAACAGGCTGTCTCGATGTGAGCAGTCATCTGCCCTAGCCAGTACAAACAATGAAGCTGAATAGGCTGATGTGTGCAGGACGCGCTTGATGGCCTGCTCGAGCCGTTCGACCGGTCGAACCTGCCGTACGACATGGTCGCACTCGACCCGCGAAAGGCCTCCGCCTATTCCCTTGTGGTGTACAATAGCAGGCCGGATCGTCCCGGCGAGTTCAGCAAACGGATCTACGACGCGGGCGACGACGGCGCCTACTACGACTTCAACCAGCCGGATATGCGCTTGCCGGCGCGCGTCTTCACGCGCCGCAGCGTGCAGGTCAGCCTTATCGGCATGATCTTCAACGTGGCGCTCAAGGTACTCAGACGAGGTCTTGTGTTGAAGAGTGGCTTCGCGCTTCCCGCCGCTTTCAAAGGGGAGCTTTGCGCGTGCTGTTCAATTTTCATCCACCTCCTCTCTCGCCCTCGCCCTCATCAAGAAGATTTCGCAACGGCTGTGAAGTCGGCAGTGTATGCCTCCGCCAAATTGACCCGCAAGGTCCGGAGGAAGTTGGACGAGTCTGCGTGATCTCACCTCTCCGTCTTACGGGTGCGCCATGCCTGCTCTCATCCGTCCGCTCACCTCTGTGGAGTTTTCACTGACCTTTTGCAACCCCAGGCTCGTCCGAGCGCAGTCGGGACCGCTTCTGCATCACCTTCCGCCTCCCCGCCCGTCTCAGCGTCGCCAATCTCGACGCTCACCCCCCGCCTCTTCGTCTCGCTCCTCATTTCACCGTCACCTTGCGCCTTTGTCGCCCACCTCTTCCCCCTCCTCTGCTCCATCCTGCACGATCCCGCACTTCGCTCGCAGCATCTCGATGGTACGCCCGAGTCCCACGTGACCACACCGCCTCAGTGCACTCGGACGTGGCGCTCATCGCGCACGGGCTCTCGCTCCTCGCGCCGCACGAGCGGACGCAGCACCCATCGTGACCGCGGCTCGTCGTCTGGGCGTTGTTGGACGACTTCTGGGCTCCTGCGAGAGCGACATCCCGACCATGCTCGCGTTTCACGATTCTGAGCGCAAGGCTCGCCTGTACACCGACCTTGACCGCCTTCCTCCGGCTGAGCGCTGCGTCCTCGTTGCGTTCTGCGCGGCTGCTGCGCGGAGTACGGCCGACGTCGCGCTGCTCGGGATGGACGGCGTCGAGGTTCCTTCGCCGTTCCCATCGCCCGAGGCTGAAGTCGAGCAGCCGCGCAAACGCTCGCTCGCCGTACAGCGCGAGCACGTCGCGCGCGCGCTGAGGACCCTCATGATGGAGCTGTACGACCGCCTCGAGATCGCGCACGGCGAAGGAGACGAGGTCGCGCTGCAGGCGACGCTGGTGTGCGGAGCGATCATGATGTGTGCGTCTGGACCACCTCACGATCGCTCTCCTACCGCAATGCATTCACGCTGACATTATTCGCCTGTCGAATCGCAGGGAACGAGCTTCTTCCACGGCGTTCACGCTCGCTCGTTCGCGATGCCCTCGGCCACTACCGCGACCTCTTCAACGCGACCTCGTCTCTCCCGTCGCCCGAAGCCGTCGTCGACCGGCGCAAGCAGCTCTTGACGATGTACGCGCTTCGATGGCAAGGAGTGGAACCTCCGCGACGAGATGTTGCCATGGCACGACCTCGAGCGGCTCGGCGGCGCGAATAACGAGCAGCTGCTCATGGGGAGCACGATCATCTACAAGTCGCTCGCCGCGTGCCCGCGGTGGTGCGCCGAAATGGCGGCCGTCAAGGCGTCGACGACCCCTCTCTCCGCGCACGCCATCACGACGCTCTTCTCGCTCCTCTCGCAAATCCACGCCGCGATCCAGACGCTGCAGCACCACTTCGTCTACACGCCCGCGCCCGTGCACCCATCTTTCGTCGGCCCCGAGGGCGACACGTGCGAGCACGTGCACCTGCGCTGGGCGACGCGCCTCGACCGCGAGACGGATGACGCTGGATCGCCTACGCGACCGTTGCGGAGCGTATGATGCGCGAGGACCAGCAGGGCAGCGCGGCGGGAGCGGAAGGCTCAGAGATGCAGAAGGACGACGAGGAGAGGGCTGTGGCCGATGGAGACCGGCTCGACGTTGGGTGGCTGCAGATGAGCGAGGGCAAGGTCCGCCAGGGACTCGAGCTTGCGGCCTTCTACTTCAACGTCCGCCCGACCGTTGTTGACTTCTCTTCTCCTGGCGCGCGACCTGACTCTACTTGTTATCCGCCGCAGTTCTTCACCATCTCGCCCGACCCGCACCAGACGCACCACCTCGCCTTGTCGCTCGAGCTCATCCCTTCTTGGACGTTCCTCGCCACCCAGCGCTATACGCCTCTTCAGCCTGTCGCATCACCCTCAACTCCGCTCGATTTGGCTGGTTCGATCCACACGCCCGCGGGCACGGCGACGGGCCCACGCAAGAAGGCCGACGAGCTTACCGAGACGGAACTCGACTGGATGGAGCGGGGCCTCGAGGAGGCGCAGAAGTACCACCCGGTCGATGAGAAGCGCCTGGTCGAGCTTCGCGCGTTCCGCGACAGCGAGCGCACTGGGGTGCAGCGTCCTGCATGTTTCGATAGCTTTCAATGTACATTTACTATTAGCTGGTGTTCCCGACGAAACGGCCCTCTCCTCGTCTGGCGGAACGCAAACCACGCGACGAGATACAGTGCCTGCAGTGCACATACGTCTCCACTTTCACGCCGCGTCTTGCATCGCCGCGTCCTTCGCCCCCGACTCCTCCTTGGCACCACCAGACGGCGAGTACCCCGAGTCCTTTGCCGCAGCCGCCCGCTGCGACTGCATCTCGGGCTCGGCAAGGATATCAGGGTCCAGTGCCGTCGTCGTTGCCGCTGCCGATGTCGCCGCCTTGGCCTCGGCCGCCGCCTTCTCGCGCGCGGGTTTCGGCGCGCGCGCGTTCCGCTTCTTCTTCGGCCCGCCCGCGCCCGCTGTGGTCGCCTTGCGCCGCGCCGCGACCGAGACGTGGTCGGGCTCGTCGGCGACGGCGGCGCACACGGAGCGGAGCGACGCGCCCGCGTCGATCAGGTCGCGCGCGCGGCGCATTTGCTGCAAGGCGCTCGCATAAATCGTCAGTTCATGCTTCTTGCTGGTCGAGCGAGGGAAGGAGAGAGAGAAGGAGAGAGACGCACGACGCGCAGCTCGTCGACCCAGTCGGGAAGGACGTTCCCGGCCGTGTTGCGCGTGAGGATGAACGGGTCCTGCACGACGAGGAGGTGCTCGGCCCACCGCTCGGGCTCGTCGTACTCTTCGTACGCAACGGGCGACGACGAGCGCGAGTCGGGCCGCTCGGCGGCACCGGGCTGCTGCTCGAGCGCGTCGAGGTCGGCGACGTGCGAGTCGCCGACACCCTGCTGCTGCCCCTCCTCCTGCTGCTGGCCCTGCGGCTCACCCTCAGCCGCGAAAGCCGCCACCGCCTCGTCCTCGGCCTCCTGCCTCCTCCGCTCCGCCGCGTCGACCCCGCTCTCCCGCTCGAGCTCCTTCTCGCGCGCGCTCCTCGCACGATCTGCGTCCGCCTGGCTCTGGAAGCGCCTCTGGCGCGGGAGCGGCGCACCGTGCCACACGCTGACGATCTCGTCCTCGGGCCTGAACCCTCCGGCCGCGCCCTCTAGCCCCTCGTCGACCTGGCCGTAGTAGTCGAAGAAACCGCGCGCGAGCTCGGCGAGGTCGGCCTCGCGCGGCGCGTACCCCTCGGGCGGCGTGTCGTACTCGACAAAGGTGACGTCCCAGCCTACGCTGCGCAGGATCTTTTTGAGCCGCCCGGGCTTGCCGTGCGCCTTCGGCGTCGAGAAGAAGCGCTGCGGCGCCGTGCCCGTCTGCGCGATCAGCGTCGGGTCCTGCAGGTTCGGGAGGAGGTCGAGCCGCTGGAGGTAGGCGATGACGAGGAGGATGAGCGTGTAGGACGAAAAGGTCGTCGGCGAGCCCGAGGGGTTGTTGAGCCCGCGCTGCTTGGCCCAGAACTTGACAAAGACGCAGAGCGGGCGGACGAGCGGATGCAGGTTGCAGTAGCTGTTGATCAGCCGCGAGTTGAAGACGCCTGCAGACAGCACCGGCTGAGTGAGACACGTTCGCAGCGAGAGTCGAAGAAACCGCACCGAGGCGTTCGTTCGTGTTGAGGTCGGCCTCGATGAGGTGCCCGTCAACTCGCACCCTGAACTTGCAGATCGGCACAGCGGCACCCGAGCTGCAGACGCGGACGTGAGCGGCTGGAAAGAGAGACGGACTCGGGTCTGACACGCACATGGAGGTCACGTCGTTGAGGTTTGCGCGCTTGAGCGAGTCTCCGAGCCGGCGCATGTTGTAAATGTCGGGCAGCCTGGCCGTCGGACTCTTGCTCGAGAAGAACTTTTCCTCGAACCCGTTGGGGCGGTAAGGGTCGAGCAGGCACAGGTCGAGGTCGGACGTCGCGGTCCCGAGCCCGAAGCGCATCGAGCCGAACGGGACGACCTCGAGCGGCATGGCGCGCGGGTTGTGCGGGTGGCCCCAGCTGAAGCGCTCCTCGTTGAGCCACTGCGTGAGGCCGTCGATGAGGCGCTGCCGCGCTGCGATCGACTCGGGCGAAGGGCGCTGGACCTGCAGCACGCGAGCAGTCAGCGCAAGCCTGGTGAGAGAGCACAGGGCAGGCAAGCGCACCTCATACAGCCGCATCATCTCCTGCGAGAGCGTGAGCTCCTCGCCTTCGCGCGCTGCAACCTTGTCGAGCACCTGCGCCGCCGTCTCGCGCTTGGCCTTCTTCGCCTGTGCTGCCACCTTGCCCTTGCCTGCCTTTCCGCCCTCCACCCCGGGTCCCTGCCCGTCCGCATCTCCCGCCGACGAGTCGGTATGCACCGCCCTCCAGCTCCCTCCCGCCGTCGCGCCGTTCCGCGCAAAAGGCACGCGCATCCCGACGTCTTCGGCGGCGCTGGACATGCCCGACGCGCGCCCTCCCCGCCCAGCAGCGGCGGTGCTCATCCCTCGCCTGCTGCCGCGCCAATGGCCTGCCGAACCGGCCGCGCCGTGCGTGCCGCTGCTGCCACCGCTCGAGAGGGAGCTAGCCGCTGCATCCGAGTGCAGCCCGCCCCGTCCGCGACCGCGCCCTGCGCTGCGGTGGCTGCCCACGCGTGCTGCTGGCGGTGCTGCGCCCCGTCCATCGGCAGAGTCAGCAGTCGAGGTGGAGGCGTCTGCGGGTGGTGGAGCTGCCTTCTGGCGCTGGCGATTCCTCGGTCGCGGCGCCTTCTTGTGGCCTGGCTTGCCTGTTGGAGCGCCAGAAATGTCGGTCAAGCTCCCTGCAGGCGGGTCGAGCGGCCACAGCGAGTTGGAGGTTGCGAATGCGGGCGGAGGTGCGCTCATCGCGGTCGAGAGGGAGCGCGCAGGAGAGAGCGAGAGCGCAGTGAGGTGGGCGATGCGCAGGCCAGGACACCTTAGCAGCATGCACCAACGCTGCCACAAACAGTCTGCGCGAGCCGAGGGGCGGTGTGGTCGGCGCAGAGGGACAGCCTGGCGGTGCGTCGACGAGCAGAGCCAACAGCCAACCCTCTCTCTTTCAGCTGCTTTCGAGCTCCGTGGCTCTCTGCTGTTCTCAACTCGAGGAGGAAAGCACGCGTACTTTGCAACGAGGCAGGGAAACCGAGTGAAACGGAAAAAGCAACTCGAAACCACCGCTCACTGCGTCGTCGTCTTCACGGGCACAGGCGGCAAGATCAACATGACGACGTCTTCGTCCACCTTGGCGCTCGCAGTCGCAGTCGCAGTTGCAGTGACAGTCGGCCGCAGCGCAGGCGAGCGCGGCGCCGGCGTCGACAAGCCCGCAAACGTGCTCGCACCCGTCATCTCGAGCCACGCGCGCTCGTCGCCAAATTCAAAGACGGCCTCGCGGCTCGGCGCGGCGCGGTACTCGACGAGCTCGATCGCGCGGTCGTCGCACTCCTGCCGGTCGCCCGCGCGGTACCGCCCCTCGAGTGAGTCGGGCGCGACGGCGGGCACGAACAGCTTGTCGAGCGAGGCGAGCGCGTGCGGGTCGTTCGACAGGAGGTCGCGCTCGACTTCGGTCGCGTGCGCCGCGTCGCACTCGAGGCGCAGCGTCACGAGCTCGCGGTCGAGCTGGCTCAGGCTCTCGACGTCGTCGCGCCGGCAGACGTTGACGGAGAGATGCTGCAGTGCGGTGAGCTCCATGATGTCGTCAATCGGGAGGGGCGTAAAATGCACGAGGCGATCGAAGCGCCGGTCGCGCTCGCGGCGGAGGAAGAGGTGCGTGAGCTGCGTGCGGAGCGACTCGAAGTGCGGCTCAGACTCGGCTTCGGTCCACGTGAGGGCGAGACGCTGGAGGTTCGGAAGCGCGAGCGGGCAGAGCAGGTTGTCGGTCGGCAGCGCTTGCTTTTCGTCCGTGTCGAAGAGCTCGCAGTTGGCGAGGCAGAGGGTCTCGAGGTGCGCGAGATGCGGCACCCTCTCCTTACTTCCGCTGATGAAGAGGGTGACGTCGCGCAAATAGCAAGCTCTCACTCCTACAGGCACATACGCAGGTCAGGCCGACGATCGGCGCACGCGAGAGGGAAGCGCACTCGAGGCGATTCCGAGCGAGAGGGCGTAGATCCTGAGGTTGTGGACGCGGATCTCGCGCAGGCCCGGCAAGCGCTTGACGAGGTGCTCGAAGAAGGTGGGCAGGATCGACTCGGTGCGGTCGGTGCAGCCGTGGAGGCGGAGCGAGCGAGTCCTCCACAAGGCGAGGCGGCGCGCCCGCTCGGACGTGTCGACGGCCGCCACGAAGCGGCGCACGTTGGTCAGTCTGAACATGTCGACGGTCTCGTACAGCATCCCCTGCGCCACGAGCGCGCACCGGCGCGAGACACGGCCCACAGCTCTCAGAAGGCGGTAGCGCGCCGACATGCCCGTGGAAGTTGCAGGCGCAAGCAGGTAGCTGAAGATGGAGGTCAGCACTTCGTCTGGGAGCCTGTCGAGCATCGCTTCGGCGCGAGCGAGGTGAGGGGGAAGGAGCGAGACGTTCCCCTCTTCCCTCAACTGATGACGGCGTTCCCGTCAAAGTCTCGCAGGGCGCGCTTGCGTCAAACTCACACACGCAGACGGTTCGTACAGTGCTGCAGGCGTGCGGAAGACTCTGCTCGCCGTGTGCGGGCTCGCGCATCTTCTTCTTTTTGCCAGTCCGAATGCCATCAAAGGCTACAAGCGCCCGCATCAGCGCAGACTGCCCCAGGACCTGCTGGTCTCCCTTTTCCATGCATCAGGTCAGGCGCTGAGCTCCCATCCAAGCTCGGTGATGAATCGGATGCCATCCGCGCGGAAGTCGTCGCGCTCGACGTGCGCGCCCTGCCTGCGGTAGAGCATGTTGCTCGGCTCGGCGCGATAGTCGGGCCAGGTCTCGGCGCCCTCAACTGCCGCGAGCAAGGAATGTCAGGAGAGGAGAGGGTGGCGACGAACGAGAGGGCCGAGAGGGCAACGCACCTCCATGGTTGTTGGGCGTTCCGTCGTGGATGAATGAGATCCACTGCGACGTCATGAGGTGCGCAAGCTCGGCGTCTCCCGGCCGGTCGCCCAGGCGGTTCTGAGTCGGGAGCGGGTTGGAGAACACGTAGGCAACTTCAGCAAAGTGGGCTGTCTGTGAAGGCAGGAGCCGACAGCGGCGCAACACAGTCAGCTTCGAAGCTAGGAGGACAGGCAGAGGGACGTTTGGGAGAGCTCGAGACGCACACCCAGAGCGATAGTAGCGTTCGGCGCAGGCTGGTCGAAGCGGTACGAGTAGACGGCCTGGTCTGCCGCGGCGTACTTCTGGGCCATCAGCCGCCGACCAGCAACGTAGCGCAAGTCACTGCAGCACCGCAAAAGTTAGCACAGCTGCACGCGGAAGCTTGGGATCCGCAATGGGACGCACCCGGTCAGCGCATTGCTCCGCTTGTCCTGGTAGCCCGACGCGAGCAAGCCGTCTCCCGTATTGTACGGGCAACCTTGCGACGGGTCGTTCGGGTACAGCTCAAACAGGCTGGCGACGCTCGAATAAGTGAGCTTCGGGTAGTAGGCCTGCTGGGCGGCCGCGAGTTCCGAGTCGGTCGTGATGTTCTTTGCGCCAAAGCCGGACCCTTCGTCCGTGTTGGCTGAAGGCGCGTGCACGTGTCAGTCGGAGAACTATCAACAGCGTTGGGAATCGTCCTTACTGCCAATAAGGACCGGGACCTTGACAAACCTGCCCGCTCGGAACAAGTCGGAAGGGTACTCTGCGATGAGCTGGCCGTCGACGACTGGGTTCCACGTCCAAGTCGACGCCGAAGCGTTGAACTGCTCGAGCGGTGCCGCGCGGACGCAAGCAAGCACGTCGGCCGCATTCGTGCAATCGGTGCCGTTGAGAATCGCCTCGAAGCGGGGCTGGAGCGTCTCGGGAGCCGCGTGCGGACGGCCGGTCGGGCTACCGGACTCCAGGATGGCGCCGCGGAACAGCGAAGTCGAGGTGAGGCCATAGCCGAGAAGCTGGTAGGAGACGGAGGCGGCGCCGGCACTGCGTTATCGACAGGGTGAGCGACACTCGCCAGGCGTGAGTGCACAAATAGACGCACCTTTCGCCCCAGATGGTCACCTTCTCAGGGTCGCCGCCGAAGGCAGCGATATTGTCCTGCAGCCATTGCATCGCCAGGCGCTGGTCGTACAATCCGAGGTTGACGTTTCCCTCGGCCCGCAGCTCGTCCGACGAGAGAAATCCAAGCGACGAGACGCGATAGTTGACAGAGACGAAGATCTGGGGCAGAGCGTCGTTAGCGACGCGCACCGGTCAGATTGCTATCCGAAGCTGGACAAGAGAAGGTTGGCTGCGTACGATCGGCTTCTCCATCTCGACGGACCGCTGGATGATCCAGCTCGAGTTGTAACGCGGATCGGCGGTGCCGCCCTGCTGGAAGCCGCCGCCGTAGATCCAGAGACCAACGGGCAGCTTGTCGTCGGCCGTCGTGCCGGACGGGCGAACAACGTTGAGGGTCAGGCAGTCTCTGTGTAAGACCTCGACTCGTGAGCAGTTGTGCGCGCTGTGATTGATGCAGCGAAGCAGGCTGGGAAGAAGGGAGAGAGAACGCACTCGGATTGCTCGAAGCCGTAGTTGTCTGATCCGATGCCCCAGCACTGCAGATCACCATCAACTCGCCGGTCTCAGACCCAGCGTCGAAAGCAAAGCGCGAGACTCACAAAGGCCGAGTACTCGACTGCTTCGAAGGACCCGCCGTCGAAGCCCGCTTCGAGCGGCTGAGGACGGCGCAAGCGCAAGTCGCCGACGGGCGGCTGGGCGTATGGAATACCGAGGAAGGCTGCGTGGGTTCAGCCAAAGTCAGCAGGAGTCTTTCGGTGTTTCGACGAGTGTACGCACCGTCTTGGGCGAAGGTGGGGAGGTGCACGCCGCGTACGGTCCCGTTCTGCAGCTGTGCCGTCGGCCGGCCAGCGTTGTTGCGGGCGGTGAGCGCGACAGGCGAAGCGAATGAGCCGGGCAAAGCAGCGAGCGGGACGAGCGAGCTCGCGAGGAGCCTCAGGGAGGAGAGCAGCATCGTGGCAGGACTCTCGGCGGAGCAGCAGGAAGCAGAGAGGGAAGCAGAGATCCCGTTTGAATGGTGCCAAGCGCCCCACACACCCTCGGAACCGCGGATGAGCGGGCATCGGCGCACAAGCACATTTGCCGAAGAGATGAGAACGGGCCGATGGAGCGGGCGAGTTTGATGAGGGAGCTTCCGATCGATCTGCTCAGAGGTGCGACTCGAACATGCGGCTATTTGCGGCATGTCACGGCGATTGCGCCGTGCGCCAGATAAGGCGAGAGCGAAGGAGTCGGAATCTACGTATTCGCATTTTCTTCCAGCGAACACTGAACCTCTATCCTTCGGCCTTCGACGCACACGCGGCTACTGCTGCAACTCCCACCCAAGCGTCCGAAGGAACGCGAGCTGCTCCTGGCGATAGTCGTCCCGCTCGACCTCCCATTCCTTGCGCGAGTAGAGGTAGTTGCTGGGCTCGTCACGATAGTCGGGCCAGGTTGGCGCGCCATCCACTGCACGTACATCTCCTGATCAGCAGCGGTAAGAGAACGCGCAAACCCGAGTAAAAGACGGACCGCCATGATTGTTCGGAGTTCCATCGTGAATGAACGAGATCCACTGCGAGGTCATGAGCCTGGCGAGCTCGGCGTCGCCCGGGCGTGAGCCAAGCGGGTTCTGCGTGGGTAGCGGGTTCGAAAAGACGGAGGCGACTTCGGCGAAGTGCGCCGTCTGCGCGAGAGCGGAAGAGGAGGGGGCGCAGATGTGTCAGGCGGTGTCTCCGGAGAAGAAGTCCCCGTTGGGAAACGAGGAACATCAGGAAAAACGAGACGGATGACGCACACCGAGCAAGACCGTGGCGTTCTCGGCAGGCTGGTTGTAGCGGTACGAGAACACGGGCTGATCCGCCTCGGCAAAGAGCTGCGCCATCCAGCGGCGCCCAAAGTGGTACATCACGTCGCTGTGAGTTCTACGCGTCAGTTCTGGCGCCCTGTCATGTTGGAGGAGAAGAGAACGCACCCCCAAAGCGAGTTGCTTCGCTTGTCGTGCGTACCGCTCGGGAGCACCCCGTCCCCGGTGCCGTACGGACAGCCGACGGACGGGTCGTTCGGATACAGCTCAAGCAGGCGCTCGATGGTGCTATTCTGCATCTGTGGCCAGCGCGCGGCAATGGCTGCGGCAAAATCGGACGTCGAGTTGAGCCCTTTGGAGCCGAAAGCCGAGCCTTCGTCCGTGTTGGCTGCAAAGGAAGCTACTGTGAGCTGAGCGCCACAAGCTGCAGAGGGAGCAAGGAACGCACCACCGATGAGCAGCGGGACGGGAACAAACTTGCGCGCGTTGAGCGCGTCGGACGGGTAGCTCGCGATGAGGTCCCCATCCACAACGGGGACCCAGCGTCCCTCGGCCGTGGCCGTTTGGTTCAGCACGTCGAGGTCGAGTCCCCTCACGCACTCGAGCACGCCCCCGTCGCTCCCCGCGCATCCCGTCGCGTTGGCAAAGACCTCGAAGCGCGGCTGGTCCGTCTCGGGCGAGGGGAAGGCGACAGTCCCGGCGTGCGCCGACTCGATGATGGCGCCGTGGAAGAGCGGGGTCGAGGTGAGGCCGTAGGCGAGGAGGTGGTGCGCGATTGAGACGCCGCCGGCACTGCGCGTTCCCAACCCCTGTCAATATGCTTGTCTCCGTAGACAACAAAACCGCGGAAAGACGACGCACCTCTCACCCCAGAGCGTGACCCTCCGCGGATCGCCTCCGAAGGCAGCAATATTCTCCTGCACCCAGTGGAGCGCAAGCCGCTGGTCGTACAGCCCGAGGTTCAGGTTTCCCTCCGCGCGCAGCTCGTTGGCGTGCAAGAACCCGAGCGCCGAGACGCGGTAGTTGATCGAGACGAACATCTGCGGCATGTGCTTGGTCAGGGCCAGTTCTTCGTCCGGACAGTGGACGGAGACGGTTGAGCAGACGCACGATCGGCTTGCCCATCTCGATCGAGCGGTGCACGACCCAGCTGGCGTTGTAGCGCCTGTCTGCGCTCCCGCCCTGCGAGAACCCGCCGCCGTAGATCCAGAACGCGACGGGGAGCCGGTCCTCGGCCGTGGTGCCCGCAGGACGGAGGACATTGATCGTCAGGCAGTCTCTGCGGGCGGACAGGAGACTGAAGTCAGGAACGGGACTTGCGGGGTGCGCCAAGCGCGGTAGAGAGGCCAACGTCAAAGAGGAGGAGACTCACTCAGATTGTTCGTAGCCCCAATTGTCGCTCCCAATGCCAGGACACTGCACGGTCCGTTCCGATCATAAGCGGGACGCCCTCGCATCGAGTAACAGAGTCAAAAGGTACGCACGATTGGCGAGTACGCCTTCGCGTCAAGCTGGCCGCCGTCGAACCCGCTCTCGAGCGCGCGCGGCCTGCGCAGGCGCAACTCCCCGACCGGGGGCTGCGCGTACGGGATCCCGAGGAACGCTGCATGCCTCGGCTAGTGTCAGTCGAGCGAGTAAGAGTGACCGGGAAGAAGGGGACGGGGGCGCACCTTCTTGAGAGAAGGAAGCGAGCGAGAGGCCATGGAGGGTGCCGTTCCGGACGTGAGCGACCGGTGAAGCGGTGCTGTTGGTCGACCGGGCAAGCAGAGAGACGGGAGAAGCGAGCACAGCGGGGAAGAACGCTGCAGCGAGGAGTGCCGCGAGAGCGACGAGCGCAGAGCCCGAGGAGGAGGAGGAGCGCATGCTAGCTGTCGTTGTGAGGCGCAGCGGAGGTGGCAGAAGCAGCAGGACCAAGGAGCAGCAGGCATGGTTACGCGCGGAGTGCCCCACTCGGATCGTCCGGAAGCTGCGGTGCGCCAAGGGTTCAGGCGACTTGAAGAACGGGCCGGCGCGACGAGGGGAAGATGGCGCTAGTGCGACGCGACGAAAGGGTACAGGAGTCGGCTGTGAGTCCGCGGAGAACGCATTACAGGCGGAGTCGTTGGCACAGAAATAGAGGAGGCATGCGTGCGGAAGAAGGACGAGAGGGAAGCGCAGGCAAACGTTCTCGCGCCAACGACTGGCGTTCTTGATCTCAAAGCTTTGCAGCGACAAGGCGCACACAGAACGACAGGAACATGCAGTGATGCGGGCTGCTGCTGGTGCGAATGCGAATGCGAGTAATGCGCCCCGTCGCCCTCCGTCCTCCTTCCTTCCTCTCTTCCCGCTAGCTCTCCATCCCCACTCGCTCCCCTTCACCTTCCCCTTCCCCCTCCCCCGCCGCCTCCCCCACCTCCATCCCCTGCCCTTCCTCTCCCTCCTCCCGCCCTCTCAGCAGCAACTCTCCCAACCTCCGCACCCCTTCCCCTCCCTCCCCCTCGTGCGGCACCCAGCTCACAAGCGGCGTCGCCCCCGACTCGTAGTGCGCCCCCAGCAAGTACAGCAGCACGCCCTCTGCCCCTCGCAGCGGTACGTCGACCTCTGCGCGCTCGAACGCGAGTCCCCCCGCCCCCGCCGCCGATTCGCGCGGCGCGAGGACCCCGACGCGCATGCTGGGGCGGGGAAGGAAGAGCGAGTCGAGCCAGGGGGCGAGGCGCGAGGGGAAGGGCGCGAGGGGCGCGTCGAGCGCGGGCGCGGCGAGGACGAGGAGGGTGCGCGTCGTGCCCGGGGGAGAGTGGGACGCGAAGGGGGATGTGGGGGGGAGGTACGGCTGGGCGGGGAGCTCGGAGAGCTTCGAGGTGAGGAAGAAGGCGCTGCGGGAGCCGGGAGTCAGTGGGGGAGAAAGGAGAATCAGAGGGAACGAGAGGGTCGCACCGCATCTCGGCTTCGCACTCGACAAAGTAGGTCGAGCGCCACTTGCACAAGTCGAGTACCCACAGCACGCCAAGCTCTGCGTCCTGCAGTACAGAAGTCAGCACAAGCCTCGTCCCTCTCTCGCGCGAGAGTGCGAGCCGAACGCACCCAGATGGCGTCGAGGAGGCAGTCGGGCGGGAGGAGCGTGCGGAAGCGGCCGAGGGTGCGCCTAGGTTGCGAAAGCGAAGGAGCGAGAGTGCGAGGCAGGCCAGAGGTGGAGGCGGTAGGGGTTCAGCGTGCTGCTGCAGAGTGAGACGAGGGCGGAGCGCACCCTGCTACGCGGCTGTACAGGATCGTGTTGCCCCCGGCTGCGCAGCGGGAATGGGTCAGTTTGGCTGTGTCTGCGACGGGGCGCACGCAAGTGAAAGAGAAAGAGGCGACGCACGCTGATCGGCCGTGGTTGCGCACAAGCAGCGCTTGCCCCTCGGGACGGCGACGGCACGCCAGTCGGACTCGAGGCCCTCGGGGAGGCCGTGGCGCAGGTCGAGCGTCTCTGCGTGCGAGAGGAGGTTCTTGGCCCAGGCCTTGAACTTTGGCTTGAACGCCTTGCGCTTGACCTTTGCGATCCCGGGCGCAGGCGTCTGCGCGGGTGCCGGGGTGCCGGCGGCGAGGAGGCACGGTGGCGGGCGGTCGTCATCGTCGCCGTCGTCGTCGGAGGCGGCGAGGGAGAGGTCTTCCATGAAGTCGAGGACGCGGAAGGACGAGCGTGCGGCCTCGATGGCATGGACGCGGCGCTGCGGGGCCGAGGTCGGGTCAGGGGTGCGGCACAGGGAGGGGGTGAGGAGGGGGACGTGCCTGCTTCTGGGCTGCGAGTGCGGCCTGCCTGCGTGCGTGCTGGGAGTCGTGGGCTGCGAGGAGTGGGGCCGTGTGGAACGCGTCCCTGCGGTGATTGGGGTCGCGCGGGGGCTGCATGGCCGGGCGGGTGAGAGCCAAGAGTCTAAGGCAGCCGAGCTAGAGGCAGCAGCAGCAACAAGAGAGCGAAGGGAGCAGAGCGACGACCAAGACGACGACCAAGACGAGGACGAGACGGTCGATCCTCGGACACTCGATCGCACCCTCGAGACGCACGCGAGCATCCCCAACTGCATCTAGCAAGCAGTGCACTCCCCTTCGAGCACACCCCCTCTCTCCTCCCGACGCCGCGCCATGTCTGCCTCGCCGCAACCCACAGACTCCGTCGACGCCAACACCAACCACCAGCAGCAGCAGGGCACCGAGCTTCCCGGCCCGGGCGCCTTCCTCAAGGGCGTCGTCGGCCAGCCCGTCGTCGTCCGCCTAAACTCGGGCGTAGACTACCGCGGTCCGTCCCTCTCCTTCCTCGCTCCACCGCACCTCGCGCACTCACCCAAGGAGAGCCACCAGGCGTCCTCTCGTGCCTCGACGGCTACATGAACATCGCCCTCGAGCAGACCGAGGAGTACGTCGACGGCCACAAGACCAACGACTATGGCGACGCCTTTGTCCGCGGAAACAACGGTGCGCCTTTGTCGTTCCACGGTGCTACACGCACGAGAGCTCACTCCCTCGGACTACGCCCGCAGTCCTGTACATCTCGCGGCTAGCATGAGCGCGCGCGAGAGAGCGAGACCCCGAGTCGGCGAGCGCAGTGCGCGCGCGCGCTCGCAGGTGCAGAATGATACCCCCCCACCTTGCATGTGTAACGCACCCTCCTGTACCACCAGCACCTACTCGCGCGACTGACGAGAGAGCCGCGCAGGCGGGAGCGCGACGGTCGATCTTCTGTCTCGCTGTTCCTGCTGTGCGCGACAACATCTCCGACGTCTATGCACACCTCCTTCCGCCCCCGCGTCGTCATCTACGGTCTATCCATACCGGCTCATCGTCTGCTCAGCTCCTCGCCGCTTCCCCTCGCGCCTCCGCCTCCGCCGCCCTCCGCTCCACCTCCCTCCCCAGCTCCCTCGCCTCCTCCTTCCTCTCCTCCTCCCCCTCCCCCTCCTCCTCTCCCAACCGCAACCGCTCCATCTCTTGCCCAACCTCTCCACCTCCAACCTCCTCCCCGCCTCCCTCCATCACCCCCCGGACGGGCGGCACCGCCCCCTCGACCGGCTGCTCCTCTCGGCGGTACGCGACGCGGTCGAGGATCGCAGGGAGCGCCGCGCGCAGGTCCATGTGCGCGCCGACGAGGTCGGAAATATTGACGTCCGTGATGCCCGAGACGTGCACGGGGCGGAGCCTGCGGGCGCGGGCGGAAGGGGCCAGGTCAGCCGCAAGCGAGCGAGCGAGAGCGAGTGGGAGTGGGAGAATCAAGGGAAGCGCTGAAGAGAAAGGAAGACTGCGCCCTCACCCGGCGATGCGCGTATTGAGCGTGTACAGCCTCGCCGCGATGCCCAACACCCAGTCGTTCCCGCTCCACGCGTTGACGACTTCGTGCGCGACGACGCTGCGCGCTTTCGCCCACGCGACCGGGGAGGGCGCGTCGGGAAGCGAGATGAGTACGGCAGAGTAGACGAGGTTGGGGAGGTCGAGCGCGTGCAGGTGCTGCAGCGTAGAGAGGATCAGGGACGCGCCCGGGCCGTAGCCGATCTGCGAGGGGGCGAGCGCGCGTGAGCGACAGGGTTGCGTGAGGGAGACACAAGGCGCGAGACAGACGAGGACGACGGGCCGCTTGCCCTGCACCTCCTTTTCGAGGATCTCGGCGAGCAGGACGCCGGCTTTGCGCGCTTTCTCCTGTGGGCCGGGGATCACAAAGGTCGAGTCCAGTCAGATGTCGTAAGAAACAGTCCACGAGACCACGCACCCTGCACCTCGTAAAGTCGGAATCAAACGCCGTCGTCGCGCTCTTGTACATGGTGAGCGGGAGCGCGACGCCGGCATACACGGCCGCGAGCGCCGTGCGCTTGACGATCTCGGCCCCGCCCATCGAGATCAGCTTGTTCTTGACAAACTGGTCGAGCGACTGGCCCGCTTCGAGGAAGGCTGCCGAAGCGGGGAAGAGGGGGTGAGCTGCTGCAAGGTGAAGAGGAGGACTTGCGGCGCACTCTGCGGATCGGCCTTGAGCGAGTAGGCGTCGACTTTGGATTGTAGCACGAACGGCCGCCACGGGTCGACCGAGTCCTTCTCGTCGACGAGGAAGCCCGACGCAACGACTGTCCGACACCAAGCAGCGGTCAGTACTTGTGCGACGGGGAAAACTCAAGGACGTAACACACTAGTAGCGGTGAGGGAAGGGATCTGCGGCGCCTCTTTCAGCTCGTCGTCCTTGATCGGCTCGAAGCGCACGTCCTCGAGTCCCTTCATGCGGCGGTGCGTGCGGTAGCCAGCCAGTCCGCCTGTTGAGCACTCGTGAGTCAGCTTACCGCGGACCACCGGCTCGGCAGAGGAGAGAACACGTACCACCGCCGAGCCCGAGCAGCGTGCCAATGAGGACGGCCCCTCCCGCCCCCGAAAATCCAGCAATCCCAATCGTGCCCAGCCCCGCCGCAATCGCCGGTGCCGCAAGCCCACCCGTCAGCCCGATGGCGACGCCGCCGAGGACGAACCCGGCGCCCGTCGCGGCCCACTTGAGCGCGTTGCCCTTCTTGGCCGCCTTTTCGCGGTACTCCTTGGCCGCCTCGTCCCACTCGACGGCGCCACCGGCCCCCTGCTCGGCCGCGCGCTTGGCCTCGTCCGAGTGCTGCAGCTGGAAGTAGAGGAACTGGGCGATCGTGCGCTCGACGTCGGCGACGACTTGGGCGTCGATGCCGAGCACTTGGGCGGTGCTGACCACGAGCGAGCGAGACAGTGCCGTATAGTTGAGAGGAGGAGGAGCGGCCTGATCGGCGGCTGCGGCGGTGCCACCGCGGGCGGAAGCCTTGTCGGCCGCAGCCTTTGAGGCGGAAGACGAGCTGAAGAGGCCGCCGACCTTGGCTGCCGCAGCAGCCCCGACTCCAGAAGCCTTCCTCTCCTTCTCCTGCTCGCCGGCCTGCTGACCCGCGCCAATGAGCCCGAGGCTCACGAGCACGAGCTCCCACACGACGTCCCACTCCCTCTTCTCGCGCTCCTTCCTCCTCTCCTCCTCATCGCCCTCCTTACCCTCCCCTTTCGGCAGCGGAGGGTCGAGTGCGTCGGGCATGCGCATCCCGCTATCGGGCTGCTCCGGCAGCTGCGCCATGTCGACCCCAAAGTGCGCGCACACGACCGCGAGCCACCGCGTCGCGTCGGCGGCCGTCTCGCGCATCAGGGCGCGGAGGCGCGCCTGGTCGGCGTCGAGCTCGCGCTGCGCCGAGGCGAGGTCTCGTGCGGAGGGGGCGGAGGAGGGGGCGGGGGGAGCGTCGGAGGAGGGAGTCGAGGCGGGAGAGGCGGACGGGGTCAGGTCGTCGAGGGTGAGGTGCTGCGTGTAGCGGCCGGCGAGGGCGTGCAGGGTCGACACTGTGCGGCAACGCGGCTAAGCCCAAGTAGCAGCGACGGGCAACTCCGAGCGGATCTGAGGCGGCGTGCGACCCGAACGCACCTTTGGCTGCGATGGCGCAGAAGAGCTTGACGCCCGGTTCGAACGTCGCGATGCGCGACTCGAGCTGCTCTTCGCCGCCCATGTCGCGCCCGGCCCTTCAGGGTGCGAGGGAGAGCAGGGAGGGGAGCGGTGGAGGCTAGCGCGAGACGGGGAAATGAAGGTCGGCGACACGCGTCGTGCAGCGCGCAGGGCCGGCTGAGCCGCTTGTCAAGGTAGCAGAAGCACGTTCCAGCGACTCTGCGCGGCGAAAGGAGTGGAAGTGCGAGCGTGATTTGGGGAAAACACACCGTCATCTCGTCGCGAGGAGGCAAGGCTGAGGGTGTCGAGGGCGGCCAGCTGCTGGTTGCAGGACGGACGTAAAGCTCGCAAAGAACCTCGTCTGAACAGCAGTGAATTTCTCTGCGAGGATGCGCAGATTCGAAGACGAGTTCCGCGGCGATTTGCTTGTGTCCGTGACTTCGCGGGCTGCTTCGGCTTGGGCTGGCCTGCTGACAGAGGTCCAAGGCGAGCTCGATCACGCGCGACTTGGCCGGACAGACGGCGCCGCCGCGAAGCCGAACTTGATGATGAAGTTCGCTTCCGCGCCTCCGCCGCGTCGGCCGCGTACGACAAGTTCGGGCTTGCGCTTGCTCAGCTTGAGCACCGCGAGCAGCGCTGCACAGTGCGACAGAGCGTTGCACTCCTTGCCCTTGCTTGCACCCACACAGAGCCGGGCGCACCGCGCGCACCTGTCGCCACCACTCGACCATGCTCTCGCCGGACGCAGATCCCCGAGCCCTCGCTCGTCCCGCCTTCAGCCTGCCCTCGCCGAAAGGACTGCTCTTCGGCGCTGGACTCCTCGCCCTCGCCCTGCTCCTCCAACCCGCCGTCCCTCCGCGCGTCTCGCGCATCCTCCGCCTCGCCCTCTTCCCTTTCGTCGCCTTCCTCGCCCTCGCCAGCCCGTTTTGGTGGCGGTTCGAGCCCTGTGCCATCGGCATTCCCGCCAACTTCCGCTGGGCCATCTTCGCCCCGTACGGGTGGCTCAAGGCCGTCGAGTGGGGGCTCTTGTCGAGCGGAGCGCGGGAGAGGGAATTCGCCTGGGTCGGCTTCGACGGACGAGACGAGGAGAGAGTGCACGCACACTCGCGTGAACACACATGCGAAGGGAAACGAGGCGCAGTGCAGCAGCAGGCGGCCGGAAAGACGACAGCGCGGGAACAAGACGGCAGCGCACGGTCACGTCGGGCGAACGATGTCGCAGCTCCGCGCCCAATGCACCCGCCAATGCGCGCCGACAGCTTGACTGCGCCGCAAGACGCGAGCGCAGCAAACTCGCAGCTCCCGACGCCTTCCCCTTCACCCTCACCGCCTTTCGAAGCGATTCAACCCCCGTCAATCGCCGACGACCCGCCTCATTCCCCTCCTCTCCCGCCTCTCGCCAGGGCCAAAGTCGCCTCGCTCACGGCCGAGCAGCGCCTTCACCCACTGCGCACATTCTCGGACGCGTTCCACCTCTTGACGAGCCTCCGCGGTATCGGCTACACCTGGGGCCCGCCCCTGCGCTCGCTCGCGCCGCCTTCGCCTACGCACGCCGCGTTCGTCCGCCGCGCAGCGTACATGTTCGTCTACTCGCACGTCGTGAGCACGCTCTGCCTCGCGCTGCAAGTCCTCGACCGCGACGGCCTCCTCGCGCCCTTCCTCGCGCGGCAGCTCTCCCTCCTCCCCGTCTCCGCGCCCGCCGCCGTCGCCGAGTTCATCTCGTCGACCACCTCGCGCCTGTGCATTGGCGTGAGCCTGTACGCGCAAATGAACATCGGCTTCGAAGGCGCCTGCCTCGCCTTCTTCCTCTGCCACCACGCGACCAACGCCCTCCTCTCGCGCCTCGCGAACGCGCTTCCGCCAAACTGGGCAAAGCGCGTGAGCTGGAGGAGCACGTTCGACCTGCGGGAGTATCCGCCGCTGTTTGACCGGCCATTCGCCGCGATGGGGGACGGAGGGCTCGCGAGCTTTTGGGGCAAGAGGTGGCATGCGCTCTTCCGTGGACCGTGCGTTTGCGCCTCGTTTAACGTCGCGTACATTGGCTGTTGCTCATAGCTCTCGATGCACGCAGGTTCACCGCCGTCGGATATCGTCCCGTTTCCAAGCTCGCCCGCACGCTCGGCTTGCCCAAGAAGGCCAGCCAGCTCGCCGGTGTATTTGTCGTCTTTGCGCTCAGTGGCTGGATGCACTGGCAAGGTGCGCTCGGACTTGACTTCGCCCTTCTCTCGGTCGGAACCGCCTAACCCCATCTTGAACGCTTTTTCTATAGCCCTTCTCGCCGCCCGACACGCACTTGGCGAAAGCCTCTCCCCTTCTCTCATGGCATTCGCCGCCGCGCACTCGATCCCGCCAACCTCGCTCTTCCCGCGCCCCTACGCCTCGCTGTCGTTCCTCGAGCGCCACGGCACCTTCGTCTTCTTCCTCTTGCAGCCCGTCGCGGTCGCGCTCGAGAACTTCTGGATCGCAAAGACGCGGAGGCGGGTCGGAGGCTGGGCGGGGAGGATCTGGGTTGCGTTGTGGGTTGTCGTGCTCGGGCAAGCTGTCGTCGGGCGGAGCTGGTGCGTCTCCCTTCTTTCCGTTCTTTCCGCCGCCTGCTTCAGTTCTGGGGCTGACCTATGCGTGACTCACGAACTCGCAGGCTCGCCCTCGGCCTCGTGCATGGGCTTCCTCCAGTGCACCTGTGGTCGTGGGAGCGCTGGCTGCTTCCTACCTTTTCTCTTGCACCCATGCCCATATTCATGCGTTCCTAGACCCTGTTTGTAGCTCCTAGACTCGTAGTGATGTTATCGCACGTTCATTGTCGGACCTGCTCCTCCTCGTCGAGACATCCTCTAGCACGAAAGGACCTTCCTAATTTGCCGATGGGCCGGGCGAATCAGCCCAGTCAACAGTGCGGAGGATGCTGTTCTTTCAACTGTCCGACCCCGGCATCTTGGCTTCTGGGTGGCTCCGCCGCCACCAAGAGCTGAAGGCCGGAGCTCGGTGTGAAGCTGATGGATGAGGAGGCCCGAGGGCGCCGGAGCCCGGTCGGCTCTCGCTCTCGTCAACTTTCTCTCACTGTGCCCGCGCATGCGCGTGAACGTTCGCCGCATCCAGCACGCATCGTCTCGCTGACTCAGGCGGAAAAACAAAGAACGCTTCGGGGCCTCTTCGCCGCCACCGCCGTCATCGGACCCCGAAACAGCTGGTCCCCAGAGAGTGCCCCGTGCAGGTTCTCCGCTTGCTGCTCGTCTCCAGGCTATCCTCCGCTCCTCTCACCCCGTCGTCGCTGGGGAAAGCGGTGCTGCCACCGTCGACTTCGCCAAACTTGTTCGTGTGCGCTGTGCTCGTCTCGCTCCGCCACACGCGCGTGTCCTGACCTCGGCGTCCACGTCCCATCTCTCACCAGCCACGCGTGCGAGAAACCCGCCCGCATCGATTCGCCCGTCCGCCGCCTTGGCAACTCCTCCACTCCAAACCGGCACTTTCTCTCCCGCTCGCCTCTCGCCTTCCTTTCCCTCCTACAGAGTCCGACACACAGACCATGGTCGGTCTTAAGCGCGTGGAAGACAGGCCAACGCCTTCTTCCGTCTACAACATGTGGGTTGCCGCCCCTCCTCCGCTCTGAACGTTCGCGAGGGGACCCATTTTGGGGCCCTCGGCGTTCCTCCGCGCTTCTCTCCTCTGCACAAGCCCGAATCTGACTCTGCGACTGCTCGGCCGACTCGCAGCCGCGTCTATGGGGCGGCGATTACCGCGTCGGTGCGTGTCGAGCTGCCTCGAGCTCTTCCAATGAATCTCGTGCGTGCGCGAATGCTGACGAGTCCGATGCCCCGTGCAGTTCGCGGCTATCATGATTGGTACGTTGTGACTCCGCGCCTCCTTGTATCGACGTGCACTGACATTTCTTCGCAGGTTACGATTCCGCATTCTTCGGGTACGTAGCCATTTTTAGTTGTCGCCGAAGCGCGTCTCCTGACGGTGAGAGTACGCCCACAGAACGACGATCAACCTGCAGTCATTCCGCGCTGAGTTTGGCGCGGACGAGGTTCGCTCGCGCTCGGCGGATCTCGTCTCGCTCTATCAGGCAAGGCGGCAATCCCTCGTCTGAGTGGCGCATGTTCTGACCCTGCTCGTGTCTACAGGCTGGCGCGTTCTTCGGTTCGCTCGCGGGTTTGCCCGTCGGGTACTACTTCGGTCGTCGTTGGGGCTTGCTCGGCGCGGCGCTCATCTTCACGCTCGGAGCCGGCATCATGCTTGCCGCTAACTCGAGTCGCGGACTGGACGCCATCTATGCCGGTCGCGTCATCGCTGGTTTCGGCATGTGCGTGTTCTCCGGGGCATCTGAGGTGTGCGCGAGATTGACGCTCTCACGCGATGCAGTGGCGCCGCCTCGAACTTGACGCCGCTCTACATCGGTGAAATCGCGCCTCCCGCCATCCGTGGTCAGCTCGTCGGCATGTACGAGATCGGCTGGCAGAGTACGTCTACATGTCGCTTCAGTCGGTTCACGAGACTGACACTGCATCACTTTCTTGTGCGGCACAGTCGGTGGTCTCGTGCGTTAACCCGTGAAACTATGCTGTTTCTGCAACTGACCTGAAATCCTTTCCTTGCAGGTCGGCTTCTTCCTTCCGTACGTCCGCTTTCCAGCCCTGTGACTCGCAGCTCGATACTGACGCGGCCGTCCCGCAGCTACGGCGTAGACACGACCATCGAGCCGAGCAGGAAGCAGTGGCTTATTCCGTTTGCGGTGCGTTGTGACTGACCCTAGTCGCGCTGCCCCACCCATCCTTCGCAGTGAATTGACCTTCTTGCTGCAGGTCCAAATCATCCCCTCCGGCCTTTTCGCCATTGGCATTCCCTTCTTCGTCCGCGAGTCGCCTCGCTGGCTCATCTCGCGCTCCCGTCGCGACGAGGCGATCAAGAACCTGTCGTTCCTGCGCAAGCTGCCAGCGGACGACCCCTACATGATTCAGGAGATGTACGCTCATTCTTCGCGTTGTCCTTTTCTGACAGAGGCTCACCTCCCATCATGCAGCAACGACATTGACCTTCAGGTCGAGAACGACCGCACGGCCGTTGGAACTGGCTTCTGGGCTCCTTTCCGCCAGGTCTTCGGCAAGAGCTTCCTCTTCCGCCGCCTCCTGATTGTCACCAGCCTGTTCATGTGGCAGAACGCCACCGGTATCAACGCTGTCAACTACTAGTACGTCCAGGCGTCGTTGATTTGCCGGGAAAAGTTCTGACTGTCCGCCCCTGCAGCGCTCCGACCATCTTCCGCTCGATCGGCATCACCGGCGGCAACACTTCGCTGTTGACCACCGGCCTCTTCGGCGTGGTCAAGACTGTGGCGTCTCTGATCTGGGCATTCCTCCTCATCGACCACCTTGGCCGCGTGCGAATCCTCCTGATCGGATCCGCTGGCGGTGCCATCTCGATGTACATCATCGGGTATGTCCTTTCCAGCTCGCTGTTGCTCATGGAGTGCTGGCAGTGTGGTACCTCGCTCAGACGAGACAGGGTAGTGTGCGCTTGCTACCTCCGAGCTTCGCTGACTCTCCTGCTTCTTAACAGCGCTTACATCGCCATTGGGAAGCCTCAGAACAAGACTACGCCGTCGCTTGACTCTGGCGGAACTGCAGCTGTCTTCTTCTTCGTGCGTTATGCGTCCTTTCCTGAGGGAAAGCGAGCAGGATGCTGACCCTGTCGTCCGCCCCAGTACCTCTGGACGGGTAAGTCTAGCTTTCAGGCAGACGACCTCTCACGTCGCTGAGACAGCGGCATGAGCTTGGCATTCAACAGCGGGATAGGGACTTCAAGCTGACCTTCCGAACCCGCATCCGCGCTACTCCCTTGCCCTTTCCGCAGTCTTCGTATGTTCATGCCCATTTGGCCTTCTGACTACACCTACTGATTTCTCGTCTTCTGCAGTACTCGGTCAGCTGGAACGGCACGCCCTGGGTTGTCAACTCCGAGGCCTTCCCTGGCGCCGTCCGCCAGGTCACGCAATGTCTCGCTGCGACTTCCAACTGGCTCTGTACGTTCGCATTCTACCTGTCAGTCAAGCCTGTCGCTGACTCTGGCGACTCACAGGGAATTTCGCCATCGCGCGCGCGACGCCGACCATGTTCGAGGAGATGGGCGGCGGAGGCTACGGCGTCTACATCGTGCGCTCGTGTGGTCTTTCCGCTCTGAAAAAGCCTGCTGACCGCCCCGTGCAACTTGCAGTTCTTCGCTGTGCGCCCATTCCCCCGCCACAGTGCAATACACACGAACACTCGCTGACGGTCTGTTCTCCTTGCAGTCCATGATGATCCTCTCCATCCCGTTCATCATCTTCCTCCTCCCGGAGACGAAGAACATCCCTCTCGAGGAAATGGTGCGCGCGCCTGGCTCCTCCTCCACCCCATCGCCAGACCCGCTTACCCACTCCTGTGCACGCGCAGGACCGCCTCTGGCTCGACTCGCACCCCTGGTCCGCGAACGGCCGCGTCCTCGCCGAGCTGCAGCGCGAGCGCGCCCAGCGGCCGACGCACGGGAAGGACGACCTGCTGTTCCCGCCCAAGAACAAGGGACAGCAGGAGTTCGTCGAGCAGGCGCACGGAAGTGGCAAGAAGAACGAGGAGATGGCTTGAAGGGCGGTAGAGTTGCAAGGTGCGGGGAGAGGAGTGGCAGATGAGGGCTGATGCACTTGTGTATAGTTCTGAGCATCGTTGACGGACTGGGTGAAACGACAAGCCTGTATGAGTTTGCGCATTCTCCGGCATGTCTCCAATGAGAGGCTAGCGATACAACACGTGACTCTACACAGTATCGATCGAGACGTGATACGACGATCAGTCGTCCGGACCAGGCAGCTCGCTGCGAGTCTTTTTGCGTTAGCACCCTTCTCGGATGCGAGATCATAGCATGGGACACACCTCTCCTCCATACGCTCTTTGATCTCGCCCATGTGCGGGTGATAAGTCGACCACTGGAACCTGCGGCGGTGGAACGAGCCTGGGTTGAAGACGAGACACCGCTCGTACACGAGCTTGTACGGGTCGAAGGAGTCGGCGAGGACAAGCTGCGGGATGAGCGTCAAGGTAAGGACGGAAAGGCGCGAGATGAAAAGGCGGAGAGACGCACGGTGGTGGGCATTGGGTACAGGCGGAGAGCGTGGTCGTATTCCCATAGGACGGGCCGAACGGGGAGTGGTAGCGGCGCGAGGTGCGCCTGGTCGAGGATAGTCTGCACGAGCTGTGAATGGAAGCGGGCCATGCACTCAGTTCTTGTCCACTTACTGGCCGAAGACGAGATGGGCATCGCGGCGACTAACCGCCTTGCGCAAGTCTCCCTTCCTCCCGCCTTCCTCGCCCTCCTCGGTCGGGAACCGTACCGCGTTCCGCATCATCCTGCTCATCAAGTCGTCGCGGAAGACGACGATCTCCTGGCTGAACCAGCGCACGCGGCATGGGTTGCTCGCGAGCGTGAGGTTGGGCACCTTGGCGATGAGCGCCTTGAGGAGCGGTTCGGGGAGCGGGGGCCGCGGGAGTGCGGCGGAGGACCAGGGGTCCGAGGGGCCGGGGACGAGGAGGAAATGCGAGTGCTGCATGAGGGAGGGGAAGGAGGAGAGAAGGGTCGCGAGCTGGGCGAAGAGGTCTGTACGCAATAAGCTGTGTGAGGAAGGCTACCATAGCAGCTGCACGGGTCCGACCTGAAAGCGAACGCAGCAGCAGTGAGGACCCAGCACTCACCGGTGTACTCGCGCATCGCCTCTCCGTCAAACAGCCACGGTCGGCTGCGAAAGTTGCCGCACAGGATGAAGAGCCGCGGAATGCTCTTGTCCTCCATGTCGTTGTACACGCCGAGCAGGTCCCGCAGCGCGCGGAGGACCTTGGCGTTGTCGAGGTGCAGGTCGGACAGGACGATGAAGGACGTTTCGTGGGCGGGGGACTGCTCGGCGGCAATGAGGTCGGCCTTTCAACGAACGCGAGGTCAGTGCGGAGCGATTTGGTGGGTAGAAAGGGTGCTCGTGCCTCTTCTGCTGCCGACAATGCACCAATGCCGAGAAAGTCGTGATGGCCGTGGATCTTCCTGCTCGCCCGGTTCCAGGTCAGTTCCGCACGAGCGGTGCTTAAGAGCCAGACCCGTACGCACATGGCCTCGTCTCGTCGCTCGCTTGGCGGATGGCCGATTTCCGCAACCTTGAAAATTGACTCGTGCGTGTAGTCGCCGTCAACCAGGACGAAGGATCCTTCGGTGAACAAGCCGGACTCCGGGGTCTGCGTCTCTCTCAGTCAGCGCGCGATGCGGAATGCATGACGCAACGAAGAACTTACCGCCTCGGAAAGGTTGAGCTTGACTTTGTCGTCGAGGTCTTCGAGGTAGAACTCGCCGTCCTCCATGCGCGTCAGGAGGCCAAAGATGAGGAAATGCCCGCCCTGCCGCCCGAGCAGGTTCTTGATCGTCGTGAGCTGTCCACAGCATCTGTCAGCTTGGTCCGAAGTCGACATACCGACGAGAGGCACACCTTCATGTAGTCTACGCGCTCCGGATCGACGACAGTTGGAGGGCAGAAGTGTTCGTTGCGCAGGATGACCTGCTTGATGACATTGAAGCGGTCGCGGAGGTATTGCGACTTGGACAGGGCTCCTGGTGCGATGGACGGTGCCGCTTTTGCCCTGTGAAACGAAAGCATGAGCCGGGTCGCTACCGAACGAGTGAGCGCAGGATAAACGCACTTCTCGAATCCGCCGCGGATCTCGTCCCACCTCCAGGCCGGCAAGTCGAACGAGTCGACGATCTTGAGGTGCTGGGCAGCGTCGAGGTCGTCTCCGCCCTCGCCATCGTCGGGCTGGTCTGCCGCAACTCGCAGTCGCTCGTACGTCTCCTCGAGCAGGTCGACCGTGATCTTGCTCGGCCCGTCTGCGGTGCAATCTCCGTCAGCTTTCACTGGGTGAAGCGCTAGAAAGGAACGCACCCAGCCCGCTGCCAGTCCCGACACAGCCCTTGACGAGGTGTTCGAACGAAGCGACAATCTCGCCCTCGTCCTCGAGCTCAAAGTGGCGCACAAAGGTGTCGAGCCAGTCGATCACTCCCGGTGCGAGCTGGAGCGAGTACTTTTGCTGGAAGATCTTGCGTGCGAGCGTCGCCGCGACCGACGAAGACGACGACGAGGACGAGTGGGCGGGGCGGCGGGCGGTGCGGGCGCCGGGTGCGCCTGGCTGGACGCTGCTGCCGCGCTGGCTCGATTCCATGCGCGCGCTGAAGCTCTGTGCGCTGCTGGGATGGTGCGACCGAGATGCAGGCGATCAAGGCCGCGCGAGGAAGACGCGTCGCAACGTGAAGACCGCGTTCGCCCGGCAGCGACGCCAAGTCGAGGCAAATGCCTGCGTTCGAGACGGCAGGGGCACTCGTGCAGTCGTGGCAGGCGTGCAGGCGCGCAGACAGTCGAGCGCAGCCTGAGATTGCAAAGTGGACTACACCTCGAATCTCTCCAAACACACGCTGGGGTGTCGGTCGCCTGCTGCAGTGCACGGAGATACCTCCAAGAGTGCCTTGAACTCGCCGCGCCTTGCCTTGCGCCGAGACGAAGAGCGATGACGCTCTCATCTGCGTCTTGCCTTTGCATCTGTCGCCGTGCATGGCGAGCGACGAGGCGGCGCTGCTCCTGCTCGACTGCTCGTTCCCTGCAACCTGCTTGAACCTCGACTCGCTCTCGCCCACTCAGCTCGCTGTCGTCCCGCTGCGCTCCGACGACGTTGATCCACTCGTCCAGCTGCGCGCATACTACGAGTTCCTCCTCCGCAGAGACGAGCACGAGCAGGGCTTCGATGCGGGTTCACCAGATCGTGCGTCCCAGCTCTGCCCCTTCTGGCGATCGAGCTGACCCTGGACCGACTTCGCCTCCTGCAGCCCTCTTCGACGTCCCGCTCAACTTCCCCATCCCCGCCGACCTCTCCGTCCTCTCTGCGACCCAGCTCCTCCTCCTCCAATTCAACCCGCGCTGCACCACTCATGCCGACGTAGCTCAAGCCGCGGCGCTCTTCTTTCGCCGCGCAGACGAAGCCAAGGCCGCTGTGCTCGCCCCTGTGTCGCACGAGCCCGAAGCGCTCGCGACGCTCCAACTGCAGCGGTACTGGGTTGAGTGGGAAGGGGGCGAGCGAAGCGAGGCGGGTGGGCTCGCCCTGCGCGTCGAGGACGGAGGGTTGACCGTGGCAAGGGCAGACGAACGGCTGTTCACGCTCGAGGCGGGGCACATGAGCAGCCTGAGCTGTGCGTACGAGTTCATCGAGATCTACAATCTCTCAGCTGACCCGCTTCTGCCTGGCAGATCTGACCGGCGTAGAAGTTGGGCTCGGCAGCGTCGACTGCACCCTCGTCATTGCCCTCGCGCGGCTCGCTCTCTCACCATCCCAGTCCGTCGGCCCCGCAGCGGTCCAGCTCGAATTGGGCTCGCTCGATGTCAGCGACTCCAGCCTCATCCTTTTGCGAGCCAAGGTGGCCGAATGGAGCCAGATGTGCGAATTCGAGGTCAAGGGCGTCCGGCAGGTTACTTCCGCATCATCTTTACGGTTATTCCCGAGGCTCATGCACTTCTCATACAGTACTGCGTCTTCGGCCGCCTCCACTCCCGCGCCGACCACCCCGGCACCGGTAACGCCTGCTCCGCCGACGCCCGCACCTCCCACTCCGACCTCGTCTCTCGCAGCGCAGACGAGCGCGCCCCCAGCCTCTCCACCACGCTCGCGCCTCCCCTCGCGTCTGCGCACGACGAGCCGACCCGCCTCGCCCGCTCCGCCCACTACGCCCGTGCGGTCCTCCCCGGCGCGCGTACCGCTCTTCTCGCCTCCGTCGCCCTCTCCGCCGCCTGCTGCAACGCATCCCGCCAGCCACCTTCCAAACCTGCGCTTCTCGCTCTCCGGAGGGGAGGCCCATGCGCTGGCCGCAGCGTCCGCGCCGCTCGCGCTGCACTCCTCCACGCCTCCTCCGCGCCATCCACCGCACATCAGCTCCTCCTCCTCCCCTCGCCAAATCGCCAGCCCAAGCAAGCGCCCCTCGTCGCCGGACCGTTCTCGCGCGAGCAGTGCGCCAAGGAAGCGCGCACGGTCGAGCGCCGTTGCGAGGCATCCTGCGTGGGACTTTGTGGGAGAGAGGGCGGTCGAGGTCGAATGGAATCCTGGGTCCGCTTCTCGCTCGTTTCTACACACATGCTCTCACTCTCCCTCGCTGACTCGAGGTCGAGGCTGTGCAGCTTCTACACGCGCCTGTTCGCCCTCCTGCGCGCCATCGCGCCCAGCGAAGACCTCTCCTCGCCCGTCTTCTCCGCCGAGGAAGCCGCGATCCTCTCGCGCGCGCCCGAGCCAGACCGCCTACCCGTGCTCCCCGAGTGGATCGAGGAGTGGCACGTCGGCGTCGCGCATGCGCCGCGCGAGAGGCTTGCGCTCGAGCGGATCTATCGCCATGCTCACAAGCTCGGTGCGTCTTCCCGACTGCTGAATCTGTCGCTACCTCGTGAGAGCTCACAAGCGCTTGCTCACGGTCGACGCTCTATGTTGCAGATCTGGCCGTGGAGCGGCACGTCCTCCTCTCGTCCGAGTATCCCGCTTTGCAGTCCTACGCGCGCCTCGTCGCCAAGGTGATCCAGACGCGCGACGCACTCCGCGAGGCGTCCGACGTCGTTCTGCGGCGGAAGCTGTACCCGCACAGGAACGACCCGAGGAGCTACGACCCGATCGACAAGCTCGTCGTGCTCGTCGAGCAGCTGCGGGACAACCCGGCGTGGTGAGTTGCCTGCGCCGCCGTCTGCTTCCCCTTCCGCTGGCCAGCCAGTGCTGACACCATGCTTTCGGTGCGCTGGCAGGCGACGGCAGATCCTCGTTGAGCCCGCTCTAGGCGACCGCTCGTCCGAGCGCCTCATTCGCTCGAGCTCGATCAAGGAGCGCAACCTCGGCGTCGGGCCGTTCCGCCGTGGAACGACGCGCTGCGAGATATCGTTGCATTCGAGCAGAGGGCGGGGGCGCTGGGTTGAGAGGGATGAAGGTGGGGTCTTGTGCAACGAAGCGAGTTGCGCAGGCGGAGATGCGCGTGAAAGGCCGACCCGTCGGCCTCGAGGCGATGCGCCCGCGCCGTCGCTTCGGCGGGGCTGTCGGTTCCTGAACAAGGAGAGGTACTCAGTTCTGCGGACTGCAGTGCGCTCGACCCGCCTTGGTCTCGGTGTCTCCGCTGCTCGTTCGCCTCCTGTTTCTTGCTTCCTGCACATTTCCCATCCGCGCGCACTCCCTGAGCTGGCGGGTCGTATGGACGAGTCACTACTCCTGCTCGACTGCACTGCGCCCATCGAGCTCTCGTCGCTCTTCAAGCTCTCGCCCGCCGAACTCGCCGTCGCAGCCCTCCGCGCCGACGTCGCCCCGCTCGTGCGCCAGCGCGCGTTTCACGTCTTTCTGCGCCGGTGGAAGGCCGCGCCAGAAGTGCACGACAAGGGTGCGGAATCCTTCCACAAAATCGGGCGTTGCGAGTACTCACCTCTTCCTCCTCGCAGACCCAATCCTCCAGTCGAGTCTGACCTTCCCGCTCCCTTCCGACGAGTCTGTCGAGTCGCTTTCGCCTTCGGAGCTTCTTCTTCTCCAGTTTAACTCGCGCTGCACCTCTGTCTCGCTCGCCTCGGCCGCAGCAGAACGCTTCCTCGCCCTCGCGCACACCGCACACGACCGCGTGCGACTCGACCCGGCGGTCGCGCTTCTCGCTGTGCAGGAGTGCCGTGTCGAGCGGGGCGGTGGGCGGAAGGAGTGGCTCGAGAAGGACAAGGGCATGATCCTCCGCGTCGAAGAGGACGGAGTGAGCGTCGTCAGGCGCGAGGAGGACAAGCGGGCTCTGCTCCGCTTCAAAGCGGGCGACATCCAGAACTTTGTCTGTGCGTTGAAAGGTCCTCAGCTCTCCAGGAACAAATTGACGGTGACGAGTCCCACCCGCAGACCTCGCCGGCGCAGACGACGGCACCGACTCCATGCAGTGCACCCTCCTCCTGCAGCTCTCGCGCCTCTCGCTCGGTGCGCTTACGACTTTCGAAGCGACTGACGAGGTCCGGCTCGTGCTCGACCTGGGCGTGCTCAGCGCGAAGGACGGGGCGTTTTGCGTGATGAGGGCGACGGCGGCCAGGTGGGCGAAGGAAAGGGGGTTCCAGTGCGCCGTACAGCGGTACGCACATTTCATCCGCCCTTTTTACGCGTCGGAAGCTGACGCACTCGACGCTTTTCCGCACCCACAGACCGCCACTGCCGCCAGTAAGGAGTGACAAGGTGCCTGCGCCGACCAAAGCTCTAGAAGGACTCTCGTCGGGCGGGCCGTCCGGCTCTTCCGCGGCAGGTACTCGTCGCGCATCGGACGGGTCGACCAGCGAGCAGGAGGACGCTGCAAAAAAGCGCGTTTCGGACGAAGGGTCGAGCTCGTCGCGCGAGTCGAAGAAGCGCAGGTCGAGCGAGGCCAGCGCGAGGAGCTTCGACGGCCCGCCCGAGCGCCATTGCGGGTGGCAATTTGTCAGCGATCTTCCAGCCGAGCCGGAGTGGAATCCCGGGTGCGCTTGATTTCATACGCACCTTTCCCCGTCTAGCAGCTTTTGACTTTAGCGCACTCGCAGCTACTTTGCGCGTCAGATTGCTCTCCTTTCCTCGATTGCGCCCGAGGTCGAGATTCACGCGCCTAACTTCGCTCCTCTCGCGCCTCGCCGACCCGGCGAAGCTACCCGTCCTGCCCCAACACGCGGCCGATCCGAATCCGGACCGTAAACACGTCCCGACGGAGCGTCTGGGGATAGAGCATATCTACCATGATACAGTCAAGTCGGTCGGTGCGTCAGATCGTGGCCCACAATGCGCGTCGAGTAGACCGTAATTTGCGCCTTCTAGACCTCAACGTGACCCGCCGTATCCTCTTCGGCAACGACTACCCCGACCTCGCCTCGTACGCCGTTCTCACGTCCAAGGTGATAAAGGCGCGCGACGCCGTCGCGCTCGGATACGACCAGGTGCTGCAGCATCGCCTATACCCGCGTCGCACAGACTCGACGTGCTTCGACCCGATCGACAAGCTGATTGAGCTTGTCGAGAAGATGCGCGACAACCCGCTCTAGTGCGTCTACGCTCTCCCTCGCCGTCCGCTCGCCGACCTCTCGCGTGCAAGTCGCCGACTCTCTTCCTCGCAATGAACCCGCAGCCGCCGCCACATCCTCCTCGACTCGGACGGTGCACTAATCTGCAAGAATCCGCTCAACGAGATCGACATCGGCGTGGGCCCGCATCGCCGCTTCTGCAGGGCGCTCGCAGAGATCGTCAAGTACGAGCGCGAGGCGGGCGCGATCGGGTGAGGCGAGGGGCGGAGGCGGGCGCTGGGTAGGTCGCTTGTGACTTTGTCCCTAATGCTACTGCAGCCAGAATCGATTCGGCTGGTTGGTGGGAGCAAGAGGCTGGCAATGCGCCTTCGTCGGCCTTCTCAATCCAGGTTCTCGAGCTGTTTTCTGCTCAGCGGCGTTCAGACTCTCTTTAATAATGGTTGATCCACTACCTGATAAACTGCGCATTCGCGACGCTCCTGTCCAGATCCGAGCAGAAGAGCTTGCGATTCGCTTCATCTCTGCCCTCTCTTCTCCTCCGCTCATCTCGCCTGATGCTTTCTCCGCTCGACCAGCTGCTCGTGCATGTTGACACTCATGCCGCTGTCTCGCTCGAAGCGCTCGACACGCTCTCTCTGGCCGACCTCGCCGTCGCTGCTCTCCGTCTGGACCACTCACCTCTCCTCCGGCAGCGAGCCTTCCACGCCTTTCTCAAGCGGAGACGGACGGCCGACTGTTGTCCGCCAGGGTGTACGTCCAGCCTTTTCCTCGTCCCAGCACGCAAGACCTTGCTCACACTCCCTTTCACATGCCTGCAGCGATGCGGAGACGGCCCGACTACGCCCTGTCGTCGGTCGCCCTTCGAAGCGAAAGAGCTCGGTGTGTCCGCTCAGAAGGTATGAGGAGGAGCTGCCGCACGTCGTGAAGTGCGAGGACTCGGTCAGGCGGGCCGCGCGGCAGGGCAACTTTAGCTGGTCAGCACAAAACGCAGCGAACAAAAAGTACTTTCATAGGCGGAGTCGCACTACCAGCCTTGACCCATTCTCAGAGAGGCATTTGCAACAAGGCAATCGCGGCGCGGAACCATCAGATCGAAATGACATGCATGCACGATGAGGTACAACAGTGCAGATGTGGCGATGCAACCCAGGACTTGCGACGTAAGGACGCTGCGAGTTGACTAGCTCTCGGAAGCACAACACCCATAATGACGAATACGAAATACGGAAGCACGACTGCTGCGAAGAAGGCTAAGTCAGCACAAGCACAGGAGAGCGAGCCAGATTGCGACGGACTACGCGGTCTCAGGTCTCCACCTCGCCGCGAAAGACCTTCCACCCGGTTGAGCAGCCCATAGGCCCGGTCTGGAGGGCCTCACTGTGAGTGCACGCGTCAGAGTCGTCTCGAAACAAGCCGCACTCGAAAGACTCACCGCCCGACAGCGGTATCGCAGTAATTCATCGAGACGTTGCTCGAGTCCAGTTTGACATCCGGGGCGAGGAGCTGCGTGTATCGCTTGAGTAGCATCGAGAAGACCTCCATGGCTGAATTCTGCGTCAGGTATGCGTCGGCGAAAGCAATGGCGTTGCGGACAATGAAGCGGGCGTGGTCGTCATGCTGCCTAAGCCACTCGATCTTGGCCGGCAGGTCGGTGAGCGACTCGTCCACCGGTACGTAATGCACCCAAGGGCGGAGGAGCGGCATGAAGGTGCCAAACCAGGGCGAGTCGATGAAGAATGGGACACTGCCGCTTTTGAGAAGTCCGAGCCGCCGCGACGAGCCGAGGGCGCCGTTGACATCAAGGATATACTTGTAGCCGCTACGCTCGAGGAACGTGACCTTGGACGCCTCGGTAAGATTCGACAACTCTTGAATACGAGTGGTTGAGGGCACACGGAAGAAAGCCTCGTGCTTGACAAAGTCGTCGCTGGTCACAGGCGGCATGGCCTTGGGGCGGTATTGAGTAATGCCGGCGTCGATCAGGTGAGGGTACGCCTGCCCGAGCTGAACGGCGCGGATGCGGCAGTTGGTCTGCCAGTTGTCCACACCGAATGGGTACGCTGCCGTCCCGCGAAATATGAGCTTGTCGACCTTTTCGTCCCACGTGTGCAGTTCAGACCGCGGCGGCCAGACGTAGTTGCCGTTCGAGCCGTATGCAACGGGGTCCGGAATGGGCACGTCGAGGTGAAGGCGCGACGTTCGAAGGGCGAAGAGGAAATAGCCGGCGTCGGGGCCAAGCGTGTCCCGCGTGATGCGAGGCCCGTCTGCGCCCCAGAAGATAGCATCGAAGCGGACAGGTACTGTTTGCGCAAATAGAGTGAGCTAGAGCAAAATCACGAGGCGGAGCGGAACACGCACCAGAGGTCCCATCCGCGTCCTGGTGCAGCAGACCCTTGTCCGCCATTTCTCGAATCATGTGCATGATCCACCGCATCCGCGAAACCTTGTGATTCGCGCTGAACTTCTGAAGCGGGCGGTACAAGATGTCCTTCCCGGTGTAGCGGATGCGATACGCGTTGTCCTTGGCGATCCATTCGAGGGCCGAGAGAGCCGCCGTCGTGACCGGCCGTCTGCACAAGCTCGTGTTGGAAGCGGCGGGCGCAAGGCAGTTCCACGGCTCGAAGAAGCGGTCTATGAGGGGCTGGTAGAAGTCGCCGACCGGACGGTCGTAATAGTCCGGAGGTAGGCGGATGTCGATGCGGCGTTCTGTGCCCAGCAAGTCGGGCACCTCAATGACAGAACGAGCCGAACGGCTGTAGCCGTATACGAGCGTGGCCAAGACGCAGGCGCAGGCGAGGACGGCAAGCTGGTGACGGCGACCGAAGACTTGCGGCAGCGACGCGGGCGCGCAGGGCGCCATTGAGCGCTGCGTGCGCGTGCACTCTAGTCGCGAAGGGGAGAGCGAGAAGCGTTGGCCCACGCAAACGAGCTCCCGCGGTCCTACATCCGCCGCTCGATCGCGTTCATCCTCGATCACGCGGATCAAAGGTCGGCAGTTGGAGTGCAGCATGTGTCGCACTTGCATGCGACACCTCCTTGGCGTGACGAGCCCAGAACGGTCGCGCCGTGCACCAATGCTGTCGACGAGGAACAGAGAGACACGGGGACAGGAGGAATGGGACGGGTGCCAGCCGCCGATCGTGGCTCCAGACCGGATCCCCGTTGTCGCCTCTCTTCCGGCTACGCCGTCGTCGTCAAGCTCATCGTTACAAGTCCAACGGACGACGTCGCCCTTCGCAAGCCGTCGCTTGCCGAGGACGGGCGGTCTTGCAGTAGCCGCACGGAGCGGGCATGGCTTCTCGTCTCCTGGGAGCTCTCGTCCTCAGCGAGACGGTGCGGATTCTTCTCAGCTACCAGGCGTTCCATTCGGGGGCAAACGTGTCTTCCTCTCTACTGGCCTGTCTGTGCGTCGACTCGTGCTCGCATGGTCGCACTGTGCTGATCGTTCGACACATTCAGCGTAGAGGTGACCAAACTGGCCGTCGCAATCGTGGCCGTTGCACGAGGGTCCGGCGGCGTACGACAGCTTGTGCTTCACAAATTCGGCGAGCCTCCGCTGCGCAAGGCGCTCGGATACATCGGTTTCTTCGTCCCCGCCCTCCTGTATCTCGTCAACAATGTCCTCTACCTCGTCGGCCTGCATCTCGGCGAACCAGCGTTACTGCAAGCATTCGTGATGTCCAAGGTCAGTGCGCGCTGCGCCCGCTTTGCATGGAGGTGGACCGCACGCTGATCCGCCTGCACTCTGCCAGCTCCCTCTCACTGCTATCGTGCACCACTTGGCGCTGCGGCCGCAAGAGAATAAGCTTGCGTGGGCCGCATTGGGAGTCATTGCGCTCGGTCTGGGCGAAACGGCCGTGCCGAGCATCCGAGACGTCTCCACTTCGAGCGCTGGCTCCTCGTCGACGAGCACGCTGCGCGCCCCCATCCTCGGCCTCATCATCGGCCTCAACTCGGCAACGGCAAGCATATGGACGGAAAAGATGCTCAAGCGTGATGCATCATTTTGGGTTGCACAGGTTCGGCCTGTCACGGATCGCTCTGCGCCGACTTCATCAGTTGACGGCTATCTTGCGCAGTTCTATCTATACCTCTTTGGCGCCTCCCTTGCCGCGTTCCTGGCCTTTGTCTGGGATGGGCAGATCCACCTCGAGGCGTTTCACCATGTCACCATTGCGGACCCGAATCCGGAAGACATCGACCGCCTCACCCTCCTCTACTATCTAGTACTCGTGCCGCTCACCGCTGGCGTCGGATTCGTCGTCGCCACCATCCTGCGCCAACGCGACAACCTCGTCAAGCTCGTCGGCAGCTCGGCGTGCATTGTCACGGTCTTCGTCGCGCAAGCTTCGCTCTACCCAAAGCTGCGGCAGCATACGCTCAATCCCCACAGCATCTGCGGCATTGTCCTGCTCGCCGTCGGGACTTACGCCTTCAACCATTGCAATGACTCAAGGTCCACACCGGTACCTCAGCTGCCTTCGAATGGCTACCTCAGCATACCAACCACGACGAATTCTCGCGGCGAGATGGTCAGGAGGACGTCGTAGTTGCCGCGTAATCTTACGTTTGCTGTCTTTTGTGCGGGCTTTTCGACCAAAGCAGGTCCTCAACGAGCAGCGCAAGCTTTGAAGAGACATGCAGCGCGTGTCTACATATTTCAGCCGGTCCAGGTTACCCACCCTTTCTTGCAGCCGTGAGGCCCTTCCTCCATCAGTTCACTGCGTTTGTAGACGTTAGCACCCATACTCGCCATAAGTTGGCAAAGGCAAACGCACCGACCGCGCTTGGTTTCGCAGAAATCGGTCAACACGTCGCTCGAGTCGAGGTCAACGTCCGGGCCTTGCAAATCGGCGTATTTCTTGAGCATCATGGCGAACTCCTCCATGGCGGCCTGCTTAGTGAGATATGCCTCGGCAAATGCGACAGCATTGCGCACGATGAAGCGGGCATGTTCGTCGTGCTCTTGAAGCCAGGCGATCTTGGCCGGCAAGTCGGCGAGGAACTCGTCGACCGGGACGTAGTGCACCCACGGGCGCAAAGTCGGGTGGAAGCTGCCGTACCACTGCGATTCGATGAAGATGGGCACACTGCCGCTAGAGAGGACGCCGATCGGACGCGACGACCCGAGTCCGCCGTCAATGTCGACGAGATACTTGTAGCCGCTCTGCTCGTACATTGACAGCTTGTTGCCCTCCGTCAGGTTTGACATCGCCTGCACGTATCTCGTTGACGGAACGGGGAAGAAGGCTTTGCCTTCGATCGGCTCTTCCGCTGTGAGCGGCGGTATGGGCCTCGGGCGCAACGTAGTCAGGCCGGCGTCGATGAGGTGCGGGTATTTCGAAGCAAGTTGAGCGAGGCGGATGCGCGGGTTGGACTGCCAGTTGTCGACGCCGAAGTTGAAGCTGACTGCGCCGCGGAAGACAAGCTTGTCGATCTTTTCGGCCCATGGTACCAGTTCCGAGCGAGGCGGCCAAACGTAGTTGCCGTTCGAGCCGTAAGCGACGGGGTCGGGGATGGGAATGTCGAGATGAAGGCGCGACGTCCGGCAGGAGAAGAGGACGTAGCCCGAATCCTTGCTCAGCGTGTCTTTGGTGATCTCGGGACCATCGCCAGTGCGGAAGACGGCGTCGAAGCGGACAGGTTCTATGGGAAACGCGATGTCAGCGTGACCATTTGGAGAACGCAAAGGAGGCAATTGTTCGCTGACCTGGCTTCCCGTTCACCGTCCGAGTTAATAGGCCCGCACTTGACATCTCACGGATGGTATTCATGATCCATTCGAGACGCTGCTTCTTGTACGTCTGCCCGAAAACCGTGAGCGGACGGTAGAGGATGTCGGTCCCGGTGAAGCGGATGCGGTACGCGCCGCCTTTGGCGAGCCACTCGAGCGCCGAGAGCGACCTCGAAGTGATAGGCTTCTTGCAAAAGCTGTCGTCGTCGGCATCAGCCAGGCAATGCCATGGCGCGAAGAGGTGGTCGACGTAGTCGCGGTAGTAGTTGCTAGGCGACCGCTCGTAGAAGTCCGGCGACACAGAGATGTCGACCTTCTCGCTCCCGACCCCGCCCCGTCGGTCTGGGACTAGAATGTACGCAGGTCGCGCTGGCCTCAGCAGGAGGATGAGGCAGAATGCGGCCACGGCCGCGCCGACAACGAGAGGTCGCTTGCCGAGGTCACGTAGGAACGCCATCGAACAAGCCGGCGTTAAGCGAGGCTTCCGCAGTCGCAGCGAGTGCACGAGACGCAAGCTGTACGACGGGGGGACCCGACGACGCGCGGCTGGCGAGTGGCCTCCCACTGCCCCGCGTTCCGCGTGTCGAGCTCCAGACCCGCACAGCCAGCTCACTTCCGGTGCCTTGCAATCTCCCGTCCGGAGTCGCTGCTACATACGTACAAGACTGTCTCGCCAGGGGAACAACGATCTGAATGCGAATTGCAGCGAGTACAACAGGCGTGCCAGGATAACACACAGCTAGGGAGACGTGTCTAAATTACTTCTTGCCAAGATCGAGGACTTTCTGCCGTTCGGTTTCCTGCGAAGAAGCGCGAACGTACGGTGAGCGTCCGCGTGCAGAATAGGCGAGTGGGAGAAGGCAGCAAACCAGGATAGAATCGAGCTCTTCCCACGGCACCTTACGGAACTTGTTCGAACCAAATTTGCGCACATACTCGGTCGACTCAACGAGCGTGTCGCGTCCGAAGAGGTCAATCAGGTCGCTCGTGCAGGTGTCGCGGCGCATGGTGAAGGCGGGCGTGATCGAGATGCCCTTGCCCGTGCCGAAGTCGAGCACTTCGTCCTCGTGCACACAGACGGGAGCGGCGCCCGTCAAGCCCGACACCATCATGTTCATCGCGATATCCTCGCAGTTCTTGCCGTAGTCGATGTAGCGGTGGATTTCGGGCGGCAGGACGCAGGTAAACGCGTGCAGGCTGTGTTCGCGCGAATCGCACGGTGAGTTCTGCACGCCGTTGAAGCGCGGTAAGGAGGGACACGCACAAGTTGGCGTTGATCATCATCGCTTTCGTGAGGATAATGTCGTACTTGTGGTGCACGCCGGCCATCTCGTAGAAGATCGAGCCGTCCTCCTTGCGCCCGTGGATGCGAGGGAAGAAGCCGGCAATCGAGTCTGGTCGAGCTTGCCAGACTCGGAAGAGAAAGTCGATGCCCGTAATCGGCGCGAAGATGTCGTCGTCGCAGATGAAGACGGCCTGCGTCTTGAGGCCCGGGATCGGGTTGAAGCGGTTGTTGAGCGTGTCAGACGTCATCGGGAGAATCTTGACGCGACCACCGTCGACGAGCGCCTTGAGCTCATCCGTGACGGGCACGGACTTCGAATGCCACGTGATGTAGACGGTATGAACACTGCGAGCGATCGACGGCACTCAGTCGAGCTCCATGGCACAGCAGGCTCTATGTGCGGATACGCACAGCTCAGAAAGGAGGTAGTGCCTGATGAGCTTCGGCAAGTAGCCGAGGCGCTCCGGGTTGTAGAACGAGATGGCGACCGAATACTGCTTCTGAATGGGAAACTTGCCCTCCGTTTCGTATCGCGGGTTATACCGCGAGCAAATTTCGTATTGGCGATGCAGATTTGGCCACTCGTAGTTGGCGAGATCGCGTCGGAGCGGAAGATCCTGGCGCGGAAGAGCGAAGCTGTCCTTCAGCTCGGGGAGGGTCTGGGCGACCTCGTAGTCGAGCGCTCGCCACTTGGCGAACATGCGCGGGTGGTAGTTGATGCGCCAGTCGCGATGGTAAAAGTGATGGAATGACCAACTGCTCATGGCGCGGGACATGAGTTGATCGCGGGGAAAGCGAGAAAGAAGCGACGCACGGCTTTGTCTCGGCAGTGTAATGGTAAACAAACGCGTTGTCGATGAGCTGCTTGCCAATCGCAAAGCCTTTGAGCTTGGCGGGAACGTTGTAGGCCGGGCCAAGTACTGTCACGCCTGTCGTGGAGTGATTGGTGAAGTACCAGTTGAGGAAGCCCTGATCGCCTCGGTTGTATGACGGCGCGGTGAGGTACGTGTCCATCATGTCGTTAAACGTCGCCTGCGACGGCTTGAAGACAAGGACTGTTCAAAAGAGCGTCAGAGGGGCGGCAAGTGGAGATACGGAGAGGCAAGCTCACCTCCGGTATTGATCACGTCCCCAAGATCCTTGACGCCAGCGAACGTTGTCGTCGTCGAGAAGAGGTGGTCGATGTTCTGCAGGAGTCTTGATGAGTGCGTTATCAAGCATCGCGTGAAGTGGAGCGACCTACCTTGACGACGGCCGTGTCGACATCGAGGTAGATCAAGCTCTTGTACTGCGTCTGCGCCCAAAGATGCAGCTTGCTGTATCTGCACTGCTTGTTGATGCCGAGCTCGAGCTTGACCTTCTTCTCGTACGGATAAGCGAGCTGGTCGACGGGAACGACATCGTCGGCAAGCAGCCACAACTCTTGCTGGGCCGCCGCCGTGACATGCGGGAGGACGAGAACGACTATGGGATGCAAGGTGCCCGTCTGCCGCAGCGAGTAGATGAGGACTCGAAGCGCGGGAATCTGGTGTGATCGAACGTGGCACGAAGAGGATCAGCGCCCGTTCTCGCGGGCGGTGGTACGAGATGAAGCATGTACGGACCAACTCGTCGTCGCAGAGCATAGCTGTATACGCGCATTGCTCCGGATTCTCCTCACAGACGGGATCGTAGGCGGGCTCGGCGGAGGTCGTCGCGGAGAATCCTGCGCCCAAGGACTGCACCTGCTTGGGCAGTACCGCCTTGATGCTCGTCGGTCGCGGCCCGCTGGCCCTCAGCGTCTCGGGCAAGCGCTGCCAGGGGACGAAGGCCGCGACGACGAGGAACAGGACGAGGCAGACGATCCTGACGCGGCGCGACCGGTTCGCGATGGGCGACATGGCGCGACTGAGTTCGTCTGTACACCCGCCCAGTGCTGGCGTGCCGTCAGCAGCGACGCGAGGGAGAGCGGGCAGGCGGCGGCGGGCTGAGGGCCGTTGGTCGAGCTTCTTTCGAGCGCGCGCACACCTGCCTGAAACAGGGCCCGCGGCGATACGATCCGTGGTCAAAACTGCGGACGCCGATCGGCACTCCCGAGGTGCGCCTCCCAAGAAGGGAAAGCCCTGCAAGCTTCTTCTCCGCACTTCTCCACGCGCGAGGCGCGAAAGGCGTTCCTGGCGTTGACCATGGTCTCACCCTCGCTCACCGTCCTATGATAGACTCGTCGCACATGGCCGCAGAAGCGGTCTCAGCTTGGAGTACCCTTGCCATAATTTGCTGCAGGACGAGCGCGATGAACAGGTCGAACGGAGCGAAGGGACGCGCGGAAACGAGGCTCGTCACACCGGGCGCAGCTTCCGAGCAGCAGCGAGCTTGCCTTCTGACAACTGGCTCGTCTGTGAGCTTGCACCTACGTCTACAGTCACAGAGTCAGCGCGGCACGAGGAGTACGGTATTGATAGTCGCAGGCGGGCTCCTCTTTGCGCACTTGGGTTTCATGGAGGACGAAGCAGCAGTAGTGACTTCGCTGCTTACTTGACTGCGATTTGGGACAAGGCCCGTCTCGTATGCAACGTGTGATCACAGAACCAGTTCAGCGCAAATCAGAGACAGGTCGGGATACAGTTCGTGGTGCACCGCAGCCCGGAAAGCTCTGGCACCTCGTCCGGCCCAGGCTGCAGCTTCTGCTCAGTCTGCACAGCGCAGTGTGCTGAGCGCGATGCGCCTGACACAGCGGCGACTGGACAGCGCCCTACGCCGCAGCCTGCGCCTCTTAGCCAAGTTCGCCTTCATCAGCTGGACTGCCGTCTTCCTCCTGCACCTCGGTGAGTGCGACACAACGACTCGATTGCTCGATTGCACACCTTGACGCGCTCACGCGTGCAGCTGGGTCGTCTTGGGTGCAGCCGGAGCGGTGGAGCGAGACAAGCCTCAGCAGCACCTGGCGGCCGTTCGCAAGGCATGACATCGCCCTGATCTTCGACGAGAACCGCGTGGACTACGCTGCGCAGCTCGTGCGCTCGGCAGCCTTCGCTGGCGCAGCTGCTGCTGCTCGCGTCTACCTCGTGGCGCCGCCTGGCACCCGCCCTTTGCTTCAGCCCGTCCTCGACGAGCTGGGCGTTTCCGCCGAATGGTACGACTACGGCGTCTGCGAGCAGCTGGTTGCACCCGTGCGACCGTTCGCCAACGAGGCGATCCATACCAGCGCTCTGT
Organism: Rhodotorula paludigena; assembly: GCF_050403205.1. Classification (NCBI taxonomy): domain Eukaryota; kingdom Fungi; phylum Basidiomycota; class Microbotryomycetes; order Sporidiobolales; family Sporidiobolaceae; genus Rhodotorula; species Rhodotorula paludigena. The sequence continues at coordinate 96,058 of NW_027481410.1, read as the reverse complement.
GCAAGCTGTTCCTCGCCGACATCCTCAAGAGCGTCGACCGTGTTCTCTACGTTGACACGGACGCTTCCGTCGTGAGCGACATCAGCCCTTGCACCCTACCTTTGCCCGGCTCTGCGCTTTTCGGCATGGCGCTTGACGCCGGCGACGCTTGCCAGGTCCGACCCGGGCGCTGCTGGCCTTTAGCGCTGCAATTCGAACCATGGGACGGTCTCGTCTGCGGTAACGTTCCGAAGCATCACCGACCAGCTGTGTTCGCGGCAGATGACGCGGTCTGCTCGCCCGCCGGTCAACCAGAGCCTGCGCAGGTGAACGGCGGTACGCTGTCTCATGACGCCGGCCAGCCTAGCGAGTGGCAGACTGATCGATTGTGACCGATTCCGCAGGCGTCATCTCGATGGAACTCGCCCGTATGCGGCGAGCCGGATTTGCAGACAAGCTGCTGCGATCCATCGCTTCTACCTTTGTTCTCGCCGACCGCCGGCGCGCAACATGGGCCGAGCAAGAGTTCCTCAACTCGTACATTCGAGATTATCCCGACGACTTTTCGCTCTTACCTTGCGGCTGCAACTACCAGTACGTCGGTCTTCGCCGCGAGGTCAAGTGTGCGGGACAACCCGTCCACATTGTGCATCATTGGTTCGTACTTCCTCGGACCTCGCATATCCAGGTCATAAGCTGATTTTCAGGAGACGCAGGTCAACCAACGCTGCTCGCGAGACGGGAAACCCGTACAACCAGCTCTTTCACCACTTCCGGCGCAACGAGTCCGGCCTTCCGCCAACGGTCTCGCTCGTGTCCGACTCGTCCGCATACTCCCCGCCGGGCGCCGTCAATATCATGGTCGGCTTTGACTGTGTCGGCCAGTCTTATCCGTGCTCGGACCCCCCGTCAACACCGCATTGGGGCGATCCGGTCTACGTCTTGACTCGCACCGCCGGACGACCCCGCTTCTTTGCCGCCGCGCAGGAGTCGGTACGCGCTCAGACGTACCCGTACATCGAGCATCTCGTCGTATCCAATGATGCGTCCAGCATGGCCTACCTACACGGCGCGGATGCCGAGTTGGCGGCGATCTCGGTGGCTGACTTTGATCCCGACGAGGTCTGCCGTCGGTGCGACGACCTCAACGAGCCGGAGAACAAGTGTGGACAAGCGCCGAAGCTCGGCAAGCCGAACAGACAGCGATACCTCGAATGTTATTGTTCGACCAACTACCCGATGAACGAGCTCGTCAATAACCTCCTACGCCGCGTAGAGCGCGCCGGCGAACCGGGGTGGATCATCATCCTCGACGATGACAACGTTTTCAACTCCAGAACGGCCGTTTCGGACCTAATGCTCGACGCCGCCCATCCGGACCAGCTTCTGTTGTTCCAGTCGCTCCTCGGACGCCCCACGCCCTCTCCCGGAGCAATGAACCAGCCTTACGTCGTCCGAGGCGACATCGACGCCTCGAACTTTATGTTCCATTCGTCGCACCTCGCAGATGCGCTTTGGGATGGTCGGCGTTGCGGCGAGTGAGTTGTGCGACGGCTTGCCCAAACGTTTCTGCAGAGTGCTGACGGTCCCCTTCCTTGCATTCAGCTGGCGCGCTATCGACCGTCTGGCCAACATGCTGGACATCAAGGTGCGTAGCTGCGTGTCGCTGGCCTTTCCCCGACTTCGCTCACTGCTTATCCTTCCTACAGTGGAGTACGGCAATACCGATCTCGGCGCATCCGCAGCGAGCCAAACTTGGCGGCATGGGAGGACGACATGATCTCCCCGACCGGGGTATAGCCGCCAATGAGCTACGGTTCCGATGAGCCAACTCGTTTGCTGGTTCCGATGCACAACTTGCGATTTGTCACGGTTACTAGGGAGTCTCTCGCTGTATTAGGCGGGCTGTGTACATCGTGTTGTAGCTACGCATGGTACAGATAGAGCGGCAGAGCCCTCAGACATAGACTGAGCGAGATAGTCTCTTGCACAGGGCCGGGATCTGGCATCCGTCGTCTACATCGCTGGCGCGCGGTCTTGCAGTCCCTCGCGCAGGAACTCTGTCCAATGCAACATGCAATACGATACAAGAAGTAGATGAGGAGAGAGGGAAGACAAGGGAGTTCAGATAAAAGGACGGCGGTAACGATCAAGCGAGAGCGACGAGGTTGCCGGGCAGACCACGAGCAGTATTTGTGGTGATGACGGTTGAACGGCCGCAAGTGGGCATCTGAAGGGACGTTACGTCAGTGGCCAGCCACATTCCGGAAGGACAGCGGCACCAACCTGAACCTGAGCTCCGCCTCATCGGCTGATCCAGGGCTCGCCGATGGACGCCCAGCCAGCGTCATGGTCCGCAATCTCGCATATGCCATCGCGCTCGTACAGAGGGCGGTCGCACGGCAGGTCGAAGGGGATGGTGCTCGAGTGAGAGAACGTGCTGTGCTGAGGGATGTTGCCGGCAAGCGGGACATAAGCGTCCGAGTACACGAGTCGCCCGCCTGTGAGGTTCTCAAATTGCTGAAGGCATTCAGAGCGAGCGCCGAGGTGTTTCGGGCGGAACCAAAGACCGTCGACCTGGAAGGGCTTTGCCCACGCTCGCACAAAAGCGGGACCGATGCGCCCCGACGTCATGTTGGTGACAACATAATTCATCAGGAGGTCCTCGCAATTCGTAAGCTCATCCACGACGGCCCGAGCGGCGGCCCACGGCGCGGTATGGTACGCCTCGAAATAGCGGCGCGAGAGGGCGGCGCCCGACGGCAGCATGATGGAATGAAACTTTGAAGGCGGCATCTGCTTTGGCTTGGCCGCGTACTGCGACCAGAACGTCGGCGCGTAGACGGGTTGCTTGGACTTGCCGTCCGCGACGTCTCTCGAGACGTGGTTGCGTCCCATATGTTCGAAGCCGACCCACGAGTCCTGGTAGCCCGCATGCCAGACATCCGAGACGCGATCGAGGTGATCGTGTGGCATGCGCCAGTCTGCGCAACGGAGACAAAGTCAGTACCTTCGTTGGGAAGCACAGCTGCAACACCGCTAACTCCGCGACCCTGAAGCTCACCGTCGTCCATAGAGATAACACAGTCGGTTCGGATTTCTGACCACGGATAGAAGCGCCAATTGAGCGACGGTGAAGGTGGGACGATCACTGAGAGCGGCATCCTGCCGGCAGCCTCTTGCAACTCGCCTCGGTCGACTGCGGTCGGACCGGCCCAGAGCACAACGATGTGCGTCAAGCTTGTGCTTGATGCATAGTGCCGCAGAGTCTCGGGGATGGTGCCGGGCCGCGAGAAGACGTTGATCACGAGCGTGCAGCCAGAATCGAGCGAGGTCGCGGAGGTCAGCCGGAGCCTGCGATAGAGCTGCAGCGACAGCGTGAGAGCTCCCACGACCAGCAGCACGCCTATCAGGCGGCGCAGTCGCGGCGACGCCATCCGCTTCGCCGGCGAACCTTCATCAGCGCGATCGAGGTTGGCGGGAGTCGTGTCGGTCGCTCCTCACATGGGCGAAGGAGTGCGACGACAGTTGTGCCTCACTGCTCTGCCATGAGCGCTGCATACACTCGCGTCGGCGGCGGGTGTACCTTTCCGCCTTCCACGCTTGCTCATCCGCCAGAGCGATGGCGATGGCTTACTCGCCGCCGCGCAATAGCGATTGCCCTCGCTGCTGCATTCGTCGGCGTGCTGGCAACGCTCTCGCAGCGCGACGGCTTGCGCTGGAGCTCTTTCAGCTTTGACGATGTTTCCGTCGACCCGGTCACCGACCGACTTCGCGTCTTGACGCAGTATCGACAAATGCTGGGAGCGATGTTGCGCGATCCGGACGCGCCTGCTACGAGCTGGGCGAGTCAAATGCTCGATGGCGAAAAGTACCTCACTTGCGGGTTTCAAGGCGGACAAAGTCAGTCAAGTGGGCAGCGCTGCGTGTACACCCGGTCCACCTGGCTGACGTGCTCTGATTCAGCCAATCAGCTCATCAGCAAGCTGAATGCGCTTTACCTCGCCAAGCTCCTGAACCGGACGGCCATCCTGTGAGCGTCCTCCGGCATCTCGCTCCGCTCAAATCGCTCATCGCGTCGCCATGCAGTGCCCCGTTTACCGCCGTGCACTTCAAGGGTGCCTACCGCTCTATCGACGACATGTACGACCTTCCGCGCCTACTCGATTCAGCAGGAACCCGTGGCATCTCCTTTGAACGCTTGAAAGAGCGAGGTCGGCGCAACAACGAGCCCGAGCACATCGCGTGCTGGGCTATTATGGACGCTGTGCGCTATCGCTACGAGCGACCGCCCGAGAACCCTGCGGTGTGGCGCCTTAATGCACTCACCCTCGAATTCTGGGCTCCTCCGCCAACATTTCCAAGCAACGAGAACGGCTTTCCCGACGTCGAGGTGATTGGCGACTTCCTCGGCAACCAGACGGCGCAGAACAACTGGCTTGTGACGGTGCGACGGGATCTCTTGCCGCAGCAGCCGCGGGCACACAACGACACATCCGCGCCGCGCGCTCCGACCGTCGAGAACGTCGTCGCCGGCTTCAATCCGTTAAGCGATAGATGGCCGTCTGCGGACGCCCAGCTGCAGTGCATCGACGCACTGTTCCATGTCTCGGAGTACATCGTTCACCCAGCCCCAGGATTGGACTCACCTCGCTCAATGCCGGTGCGAACGCCCGCCTGGGAGGAGGTTGGGCAGTACTTGCACTTCGTGCCTGAAGTCAAGCTGCACGCAGACGATGCAGTTATACGGGTGCTTGGTGTTGAACGGCTAGAGCAAGTTCCGCCATACATATCGGTTCACATGTGCGAGTGCTTGCGCCTCCTGCTCGAAGCCCGTTCTCGCTTGCTGACCTGCGCTTGCGCCCTCAATAGCCGAAGAGGGGACTTCAGCGCTCTGTTGAACGGTGGATTCCGGTCTCACCGTGATGTAACTGTTGCAAATGTGCTGAGCGACTATTCTCGCAGCCTTTCCTATTCAGAACTACCTGACCTCCGTCGAGCGCGTTCGAGGTGCGCTGCAAGCCCGTCTAGATGATCCGCCTTCGGAGCTCGAGCGCAATGGTCGACCTGTCCTCCGCCGCTTTCCGGTATCTCCGAGGGAATACGCCGTCATCTTCACGTCCGATGAAGAGCCGACGAGCGACCTGTGGCGCCAACTGTCCGACGCGGGCTGGTACGGGATCAACCACGTGCGTTGACTCTCCGTTCGTTACTCGAACCTGCATCATCCCGCAAGGCGCAAGGGGGGGTGACGGTGGTCTCGCTTCGGCCGCCAACCAACGTTTCTCAAGCTTCCCTTCTGCCTCTGTGCAGCTTTCACTCAATACAACAGCACGACTTGGCGAGTGGTCTCCAACCCTGATCGACAGCGAGCTTTTGTCTCGCGGGCAGGGCCTTGTTGGCACGGTAGGGTCGACGTACAGTCGGATCAGCGGGTGGCGTGTTGAGTCGTGCGGCTCTTTCTTGACCAAGGCTGGTGGCTCCGAGCTAACTGGCGTTTAACTCGTTTGATACAGGTGGCAAGGCGGTGTATTTGACCTCGCAGTACCGAATTTGTCGTAATGCATGTTTCTGTCAAATACATTTCTCGAAGAGGGAGGCCGAGAGCAGCGGCGTGCGGAGCCATACGATCTGTACCGCGCATGGCTATTTGCACGATGAGATGGTCCGTGAAGTCCGACTTGCCCGCTGAAGCCAGCTCCCGAAAGAACACCGACTATTGTCCACCACTCCTCGCAAAAACGGGTTGTTCAACCAATTGCGTGTGTAGCCCTGTGCGCCGAATGATTGCAAAAACCGTGTGAGGGAAGTCCTCGACTTGCATGGCGCTCGGGGGCGAGAGATTCGTGGGCCAACTGCCGGCTGCCGCTCACCAGGCTCCCGTTGAGAAGGCCGCGCAATCGTCAGTCGCGAGCCACAGTGACCTGCTGGCTCGCTCGTTGCGAGGATCCTCGGTACTCGACTGAGATAGAAGACCCGCGAGGGACTTGCTGGAGAGGCATGCGCCTTGACCAAGTGTTTGCTCTCTCTGGTACGAGCGACAGCGAGCACAAGCGTGGTGCTCTTCGCCACGCTTTTCACAATAGACCAATAGACACGAGGCTCACTGCAAGCATGTGTCAACATAGATTAGCCGCGTTCCGACACAAAGTACGATACAGGGAACAGATCTGGAATGCAATCGTCTAGAGAGGTACAGGTTTGGACGGCCGCCGCAGGACAATCTGTACGGTGCTATCATCATGCAGCATCACGGTTGAGAGACTCGTCGATCCTGTCTACGTTGTGTGAGGGGGTCGTGGTGTGCATAGAGGTCGGAGACGACGCGATTGCAGCAACGCGCGGGTGCGGCAAACAAGTCGGCAGGAACGAGGGCGAAGAAGGGCGCATTGGAGAGTAGTCAGATAAACTTATCAACGAGCGTCACCTACGATAATGCAGCACAGGTGTGCAGACTCACAGCTGATCCACCAGCGTCCGGGATTGAATGACATGGTCGAGTCCCAATTGGGCAATGAGGCGGTAGATGTGCGACATTGAATGCACCGGATCTGCTTGCACCTCGATGAGCGGGAGGAGCAAGCCGTACAAGTCGAGGACCGAAGCGGAAGCGGGAGGGGCGCCATCGATCGGCCCGAATGCGGGTAGCGACGCGACGAAGTTGCGCACTTGGGCGTTGCGAGCTTCAATTCGTCGGCCGTTGCGGGTGATGTGCTGATTCCAGAATTTCTGCGTGCGCGAGCGTCGAGATGAGCTTTGCGCGACGAAAAAGCCGACTTGGCCAGCGACGCACCTCAGGGATAGCGGGCGTATTAGCAGGGGTGGTGTAAATAAAGGTCAAGTCTTCGCGCAGAGGCTGCTCCGGCTTGATCGGCGCGCTCTGCTTGCGGCTCTGTGGCCAGGCCGACGCGAAGTAGTCGAGGTGCGCCTGCCACTCTAGCGGCGGCGCATCTGCCCGGTGGCTACCGAAGCTAACGAGGGTGTGATCGGCGTACTCAAGTTCGAGGAGGTCGGGAAAAGGGGCCAGCAGCGTCTCCACCGTATGCGTAACGTTGTAGGCTGCGTCGTATCGTCCGAAGCGCCCGGCGAAGTACCCGTTGAGCACCGAGACATTGCTATAGGCGGTGGAGAACGCCTGCCGGACGTTGCGCGGGTAGACGGCCTCGATGAGCTCGGAATCGTGCGGCTCGAGCGTGTACCACTCGTAGGTGAAGAGGAGGGGAGTTCGGTCGCGCCCGTACCGCAAGACACAGAGGAGCTGCTCGTCCTTGCCGTGCACGGGATTGAAGCCGTAGATGCAAGGCGGAGTGCCGCGCCCGCTGGGAAGCTCGACGGGGTACAGGCCGGTCGGGAGGCGGAGGTCCCGCCAAGGCATGCCGTCCTTGAAGATGTTGCGCGTATTGGAGTCGCCGATGAAGCGAACCCACTTGATGGGAGTCGTCGGAAGGCGCGAGAGATGCGCACCGACGGCCGCCTTGGCGGTCGTCAACGCTTCGCAGCCAGTGAAGGCTTGAAAGGCTCCGCCTTCGGCCACCGTCGACCAGACTCCGGAGAGCACGTCGGGTTGTTTTGCACACGGCTGACCAACCAGGGTGCCCGCCGTTTCCATGTCGAGTGTGCGCACTGCCGAGGGAACGCTCGCCATGGACAATCGAACTCGAGAAAATAGGTCCGACGGCGCCGACAAGACCTCGAACGAATGCACGCCGTCGCTGATAGTATCGTTGTAGCAGATGGACCAGGCGGGAGGTACCTCGCCTTGCTTGAGGCGCGCTCGCGAGCTGTCACGGTTGACGATATCCGATATGTTGTAAACGATGAGGCGGACATCGACTGTCCACCTGCCCGGCTCGAGCAGCGGTAGAACCCAGCCGTTATAAGGAGCTGACATCGGGTAACCCGTCGCCCGCTGGCCCCGGTCGCCGAGCGCGACCATGCGCAACCAAGACTGGTCTTCAACCTCGCGCGACGGGCCGACCGCTCGCGCTAGGAGGACGTCGCCAGCGACGTATTCTGGTCGCAGTGACGACTTGAGTAGGCGGAACTGCTGTGCTGGCGGAAGGCCGTCGGTCGTGTGATCGTCCGTGCGGTAGCGCGACAGATTCAAGTCGAGAGGGAAGTCGTCCGGGCCGTACGACTGCGATCAGGAGCGGGATCAGATCAACGCAGACGGGTACTCTTTACAGGCAAAACGCACACGTGCACTTCGTATCAGTGCAAAGCCCCGGATGACCGCGGCGACGCCGACCGCCAGAAGCACCAGCAAGAGCGCAAGAGCAGTGCGGCTCGACCACGCCAGAGGCCTACTGGCCCCGTTTCCACCGTTGAACGCCGGGTGATCCGTGTCCCAGGAGCTTGTGCTGTCGGCATCGTCGTCGCCCGCATCTCCTTCATGGTCGCGGAAGGGATCGCCTTCTGCGTCCCGGGCTAGCAAAGGCTGCAGAGCGATGGCGTCGCGGGCGGTCTGCGCCATTGCCTGCGACGGCGGCCCGTGCGCTCGAGCACCTTGTCCCTGCACAGCGGCGGCGACGATGCTCTGAGCCGAGAAGAGCGAGCTCGCGACGGAGACGCGGAGACGCGAGTCGAGTGCTGACGGCTCCCGACCCTTCCGCCGCAGCCTGGAGCGCCCGTGCGAGCTTGCGTGACCCGCTAGCCTGTGTGGCGAGCATGCCGCGCTCTCGCTCGCTGTCTCCGCCTTCTCCTCGAGCTGCGGCGACTTCATCAATCAACGCTTCGACGTCGACCATCTTGAACCCGAGCATCGCGCCGTTCTATGCGTGCTACTTGCTGCGCTCGTTCCACCCGCGAAGGGGCGGCACGTACATCGGGAGCACGCCCGACCCGCCGAGGAGGTGGAAGCAGCACATGGGACTCGTCAAGGGCGGTGTACGTCCAGCTCTCTGCGTCGCCGATCCTTACAGCGAGTGACGCTGCTGACGTTGCGAGAATGCGTGCAGGCTTTCAAGACCCGCCTCGGCCGCCCCTGGGAGATGGAGGCGATCGTGCACGGCTTTCCCTCGAAACTCCTCGCTCTCCAGTTCGAGTGGGCGTGGCAGAACCCGCACGCTTCGCGCCTCCTGCACGCTCCGCCAACCGATCCGTCCGGAAAGCCGGCCGCGCAATTCCCGCGCACGGCGCAGAGCAACCGCCCGTTGACCAAGGTCCAGGTGCTCCAGTTCATGCTCACCGTCCCGCCCTGGCGCTCCCTCGACCTCAGCGTCATGCTCTTCTCGCGCGACGCCAAAGAGTGGTGGGATGCGGCACGGCGATTCGGGCCAATCGTGCGGACCGAGGCGGGTGCGAGGAAGTGGGAACGCGAGCGAGCCCAGGCGGGCCGCGAGGTCGAGGATGCCTGGCGTGAGCGGGGCCAGTGGCTCGACAGGGTGCAGGTCGAGCTCCGCGAGGAGGGCGTTGACGGCGCTCGGCTGGTCCGGGCAGGCGAGAAGGGCGAGGCCGAGGCGATCGAGCGGATCCGCGTCGATGATGGTGCGTCCGCATTTCCTTCGCCAGAGTCAGCTTCGGGTTTGTCCCCAACTCATACGGCGGCACTGCGCAGGCGACTTCTTTCAAGCGCACTGGGACAAGTGGACGAGCGTTGTCACTGCCGGACTGCCGGAAGCGAGCTGCCACATCTGCCGAAACCCTGTCGACACCGGCGTGCGTCTCTCGCCCCATTTCTTCGTCAACATCAACGAGACTCTGATCTTCTTTCTTGCAGGACCATCTCTCCTTCCTTCTCTGCACAGCTCATCCGCCATCTGGCGCCGACCCATCTCCTTCCGCCGCGCCGCCTTGCACCGCGCTGTACCACCTTCCCTGCCTCGCCTCGTCTCTCCTGCTCTCTTCGTCCGCCTCGACCGTGCTCCCGCCTTCGGCTGCGCCGCCTTCCACTCTCGCTGCTCCGCTCCTCCCCTCCTTCGGCCCATGTCCCGCCTGCACGCAGACCCTGCGCTGGGTCGATCTCGTCCGCGGCGCCTACAGGCGCAAGGAGGAGGTCGAAGGAACGAGGAAGCGCCGGCGGATGCAGCGGGGCTTTGGCGCGGCCGGCGCGAAGGCCGCCGAGCCCGACGAGGACGAGCCGGACGTCGAGGTCCCGGTCAAGCGCGGGAGGAAGAAGCGTGCGAAGAGCTCGTCTACGAGCGCCAAGAGGAAGGGCAAGGCGAAGGTGGTTGCGCCGCCCTCGGAGGACGAGGAGGGCGAGCGCTTCGACTTCTCGTCCGACGTTGGCGAAGAGGACTTGTCGAACGACGACGATGATCTTGATGAGGTGCGGCGCCCTGGCGGCGCAGGATCAGTCGACCTCGATGGTCTTCCGAACGACGAGGCAGAGGAGCAGGAGCGCAGCTGGGCGCGCATGGACGCTGCCGAGGGCGGGCTGAGCGAGGGCGAGGAGATCCGATCCGACGGCGAAGACAACGCCGCTCCCGTCGGCGACGAGCTTCTCCTCCACTCACCGCCGAAGCGGCCCCGCGGTCGCCCTCGCAAAGCCACTCTCTCGGTCGCCGACGAGGACACCGGCTTCATCGGCGGTGAAGTCCTCGCCGTCTCGCCGCCGAAACGTCCCCGCGGCCGTCCTCGCAAGGCCGCTTCGCCCGCTCCTTCCGATCTCGCGCCCCCTGCTGCTGCAGCTTCGCCCCCAAAGCGCCGGGCCCGTCCGCCGAAGACCGCCGCCACGCTCGTCTCGTCGTTCACGTCCACCAAGGCGAGCTTGACAAGTACCAGCGTCCCGACGAAGTCGGCTGGGGCCGGTCGAGCGCCTGCGCCAGATAGCGCTGACGAGGACGGCCTACTTTCTCCGTCGCTGCTCGGAACAGCTGGCTCGGCGAGCCTCGGCGCGGCGCAGCCGGAGCAGCCGAAGAGGGCGAAGAAGCGGGTCGTGCAGTATGTCGAGCTAAGCGACTGAACGGAGGATGTACACAATGCTGCTGTTGTTGCCATCTCTACTGGTTGTCGAATCTTTTCTCTACTCCACAAGTCGGGTGCCGGTCACGAAAGCGTTTCCTGTCGGAAGCCGGTCGCTACGCTTTGCTACCCGTTCAGCCAACGTGACCCTGCTTGACTGCCCGCAACACCTTGTCCTCGTACCGTACGATGCTGTTCAGCTCGACTTTGTACCGACGCGACGGGCCGGTGCCGACCTCTTCTGAGTGAAAGTGCGAGCGACGGCATGGCGCATCCGATCTGTCGGTGAAGCATTTGCGGCGGCTGCGGGGCGATCACAACGATGGTCAATGCTCGACTTGTTCGCTTGTGACTGACTCCCCAAGAGACGCGGAGATGGAAAAAACTCACAAGACGCGGTCATTTCGCAACTTCTCTACGAGCGGAATGAGCGAGTCGATCGGGTCGTGCGTCGTCTTGTCTTTCGCTCGGCGGTAGAGCCTCGTTTCCAGCACGCGATCGTATGCTTCGATCAGAGCCTCGTGTGCCGCGACGATTTTGGCAAGGAGGCGAGCATAGGCTCGCACGGCCGGAAAGGCGTCGGTGAGAAGAACGTACCGCGTCTGGTCTAGCTCTGCGACGCATCGAGTGAGTCTGCGAGGTTGCATATCAAGTCTGATCGTGCCAAGACGCACTCAGACGAGGCTCGGCGCGGTACATCGCTTCGGGCGCAAGCCGTTCGGTGGGGACGTGCCGCAAGCGCTCCGGGATGAACGGCGGATCGAGCGGAAGCGGCGGGAGCCTCGACTTGTCGGCTTTGCAGGAGAGAATGGCGAGCTCTTCGAAGGAGAATTCGGGCGCATCGACCTCTTCGTACGGCGCGAGACTGCGCAGAAACGCGAACTGGCGGATGTAGAACCTGTTCCGAAAGCGCTGTCAGGTAAGCACTACCTCGCCGAAGTTTACTGCTAGCGGAGCTACCCGGGATGCCATTCGATAAGCGCTGGCTCGGTGCCGACGAAACGCCAGATGGCGGTGAGAGAGCCGTCGTCGGCAGGCGCATAGTCTGCCGGCGGTGCTCTGCCCAAGCTTGTTGTGACGGTCGACTGGCAGTCAATCGAATTAGACGATGGTCGAAGAGCCGGAAAAGACGGTATCTGCGGGCTCAGCGAGGTGGTGGTGGATGCGGAACTGGCCGAAGACGAGGAAGGACGAGAACGCGACAGGCTGGCGGTTGTCACGCCGGTGGAGCTGTCATGCGGATCGTAAAGCTTTGTCAAGTACCTCTGCTTGACGAAAAGTCAAGCGAGGGCAGGACTTACGTAGAGACCGAGACTTCGAAGCCAGGCTTCTCACTCCATCCGCAGAGCGCGTCTCGCAGATTCGCCAATGCGAGATCATCGAGAATAGGCGAGCCAAGGTCGAATTTCACCGTCGCGCCGATATAGTCATGCACGGCGTGCGGGAGGGAGAGGCGAGAAAGGCGGAGCGAGACGATGCAATCGGGTGCAGCAGGGTCGTTTCCGGGCTCGAGCGTGTCTGTCGAGGAGTTGCGGTCAGCAAAACATGCTCTAGAATGCAAGAGAGCCGAGTGACATACAGCAGCACTCGGTGATGGCGCTACCTGCAATCGAGAACCGCTTCGTCCCGTCCGTCCAGACCGACAAGTCCCCCTCCGCGACCTGTGCTTCGAGCAGGCTCTTCTGCCCGCCCCCGAGCACGGTCGAACCGTCTCTCGAGACCACCTCGAACCCCCTCAACTCCAGCCTTGCCGCCCGTCCGGCCTCGTCGAGCTCCGCCGCTGCCGCCGCCGCAAGCTCGAGGAACCGCTTTCCCGCCGCAGCCGCAAGCTCGGAGGACGTGCAGCGCGAGTTAGACTGCATAAGGACGAGCTGCGAAGGCTTGAGCTCGACGAGGAAGGGCGGGAGGGGAAAGTCGAGCGGGAAGGAGAGGAGAGCTGCAGGCGTGTGAGAGGGAGTGTGAGCGAGGTCTTGCGTGCTCGGACGAGGAAGAGGCTGGACGTACACCCTGGAGTAGAATCGTCGATTGTCTGTCTACGCTCGAGAAATGCGTGAAAGGCTCGCAGCCGGAGGAGAGGCGAGTGGTCCGGACGGAGAGCAGCAACGGCGAGGTCGGCGGGAGAGAGCGTATCGAGCGCTTCGAGCGAGACAACAGCACGAGTGTCAACATGCACGAGCAGCTGGTCCAGCGGAGAAAGCATCAAACGAGATGAGCGGAGGAGAAGAACCGGCGGAGATGACCCGGATCGCAGGCCCTTTTGCTCGGATCCGGAGAGGACCGACGCGAATGCACAGCTAGTTGAACTAGTGAATCAGGCACCAGTAGAGAGAGTCTGACCGCGGATGTGCAGAGGACAGCTCGAGGGCCTGGATTGAGAAGGCCGACCAACGCGCACTGCCAGCCTCTCGCTGCGGGTGACCCAGCCGGTTCGAGTCCACGCACGAGCATTCACACGCACACCGTAGCAAGCGGGTCCGGTCAGCAGCCGCCTCCACCCCTCGCCTCACCCGATCGCGCCCGCCTCGCGCTCGTACTTGACAATCTCGGCGAGTGCCCTGCAGAAGCGACGATGCGGGCCTACGCCAACATCGATCTCGTTGAGCGGATTCTTGCGTGTGAGTGCGCCGTCCGAGTCGAGGAGGATGTGGCGGCGACTGCGCGCACATTGCCAGGAACAGAGTCAGAGGCTTGTCCGGCGAGAGGAAGCTGAGGGAGAGCCTCGACGGACTAGAGCGTGTTGTCGCGCATCTTCTCGACAAGCTCGATCAGCTTGTCGATCGGGTCGATGCACGTCGAGTCTGTGCGGCGCGGGTACAGGCGATGCTGCCGCACCTGGTCGTACCCGAGCGCAACGGCGTCGTGCGCCTGGATCAGCTTGGACGTCAGGACGGCGTACGAGGCGAGGTCGGGGTAGTCGTTGCCGAAGAGGATACGGCGGGTCACGTTGAGGTCTAGAAGGCGCAAATTACGGTCTACTCGACGCGCATTGTGGGCCACGATCTGACGCACCGACCGACTTGACTGTATCATGGTAGATATGCTCTATCCCCAGACGCTCCGTCGGGACGTGTTTACGGTCCGGATTCGGATCGGCCGCGTGTTGGGGCAGGACGGGCAGCTTAGCCGGGTCGGCGAGGCGCGAGAGGAGCACGAGCTCGTCAGGGTCAAAGTTGGGCGCGGAAATCTCGACCGCGGGCGCGATCCAGTAAAGGCGGGCAATCTGACGCGGATAGTAATTAGCTGCGAGCGCGCTCAAGTCAAAAGCTGCTAGGCAGGGAAAGGTGCGTGTTAGATCAAGCGCACCCGGGACTTCACTCAGGCTCGGCTGGAAGCTCGCTGACGAAGTGCCACCCGCAATGCCGCTTGTGTTGTGCGCGATGTCGAAGCTCCCCGCGCTGCCCTCGCTCGACCTGCGCTTCTTCGAATCGCGCGACGAGCTCGACCCTTCGTCCGAGTCGCGCTTCTTCGCAGCGCGCTCCTGCGTGCTGGCCGAATCCGATGCGCGACGAGCACCTGCCGCGGAAAAGCCGGACGGTCCGCTCGACGCGAATCCTTCTGGATCTTTGGTCGGCGCAGGCACCTTGTCACTCCTTACTGGCGGCAGTGGCGGTCTGTGGGTGCGAAACAACGTCGAGTGCGTCAGCGTCCGACGCTGACAACGTGAAGTGTAGGTACGCACCGCTTTACCGCGCACTGGAACCCCTGCTCCTTCGCACTCGCCGCAGTCGCCGTCATCACGCAGAACGCCCCGTCCTTCGCACTGAGCACGCCCAGGTCGAACACGAGCTGGACCTCCCAGTCGTGTTGAAAGTCGTAAGCGGACCGAGCGAGCGGCGCGCGAGCTGCAGGACGAGGGTGCACTGCATCGAGTCGGTGCCGTCGTCTGCGCCGGCGAGGTCTGCGGGTGGGACTCGTCACCGTCGATCTGAAGCTGGAGAACAAAGGGCGCATTCAACGCACAGACAAAGTTCTGGATGTCGCCCGCGTTGAAGCGAAGCAGAGCCCGCTTGTCCTCCTCACGCCTGACGACGCTCACTCCGTCCTCTTCGACGCGGAGGATCACGCCCTTGGCCTTCTCGCGCCACTCCTTTCCACCACCACCTCGCTCGCTACGGCACTTCTGCACAGCGAGGAGCGCCACGGCCGGCTCGAGTCGCACGCGGTCGTGCGCGGCGTGCGAGAGAGCGAGGAAGCGCTCTGCTGCGGCCGAGGCGAGCGAGACAGAGGTGCGGCGCGAGTTGAACTGGAGCAGGAGAAGTTCCGAAGGCGAGAGCGACTCGACAGACTCATCGGAAAAGAAGGTCAGGCTAGACTGCAGGATCGGGTCTGCGAGGAGGAAGAGGTGAGCACTCGCAACGCCCGGGATAGCGGAGGGGATGCGCACCCTTGTCGTGCGCCTCTGACGCAACCTATCGCCGGCGCAGAAAGACGTGTACCGCGCACTGGCGCACGAGCGGAGCGACATCAGGACGAAGCGCAGCGAGGGCGACTTCGCCGGGCGAGAGCTCGGAGAGCGACGAGAGCGCGACGGGCGCAGTGCAGTCGAGCAGGAGCAGCGACTCGTCCATCCGACCCGCCAGCTCCGGGTGTGCACGCGGAGAAGCGTGCAGAAAGCGAGAGACAGGAGGCGAACGAGCAGCGGAGAGACCGACACCAAGGCGGGTCGAGCGCACTGCAGCTCGCAGAACTCAGTACCTCTCCTGATGCAGAAATTGGCAGCACCGCCGCAGCGACGACGCGCGGGCATCGCTCGAGGCCGACGTCTCGCCTTCCACGCGCGTCTCTGCCTGCGCGACTCGCTCCTTTGCAGACCCCTGCACCTGACCTCGTTTTGATACAGCGCTCTACTCTCTGCTTTCGCGCCAGTAGCAACCCGCAGCGCGTCACTCCACAGGCGGAATGGCCCGACGCTGAGGTCGCGCTCCTCGTGCGTGCTCATGCGCAGGAGCCGCTCGGATGCGAGTTTGACAGGTCAGCACTCTCAACGTGCTGTACCAAGGCGAGCTCAGAAGGAGCCAGATGCAATGTAGGAATGACAGATGGAACCGGAACAATCGCCCCTCCGCCCCTCTATGCTCGTGACTCCGCTGGTCCGCGACGCATAACGTGGTCTAAGAAGAGCTGCATCTGGGCGCGATATATCCAAGGCATCGAGTGCACCGGGTCGTGCTGTACCTCCATGAGCGGGAGAAGCATGCCGTACAGGTCGAAGAGGAATGCTTGGGCGGGCGGATAGCGTTGCGACGATTGAAGTTGAGCGTTTGTCGTAAGATGTTGTTGCAGAAGCGCGTTCCGTGCTTCGATGCGACGATTGTTGCGCACGAGGTGTTGCGCGCCGAATTTCTGCGGACATAGAAGCGGGTTGGCAAGAGAGCGCGAGTCACGACAAGCGCCTGGAACACGGACCACGGGGATAGACCCAGCATCAATGGGAGTTGTGTTGATGAGCGTCAAGTCCTCGCGCTCCGGCTGACCAGGCCGCACCAGTCCCGCGTGGCGCCGACTTCGAGGCCACATGGAGGTGAGCGAGTCAAGATAAGCTTGCCATTCCGCCGTTGTTGCTTCGGTCCGGTGGCTGCCGAGGCTGATGAGCGTGTGGTCGGCGTACTCAAGGTCGAGGAGGTCAGGGAACGGAGCGAGAAGTGTTTCGACGGTGTGCGTGACGTTGTACGCCGGATCAACGCGCCCAAATCGGCCTGTGAAGTGTTCATTGAAGACGGTCGAGTTGCTGTACAAGGTTGCAAAAGCCTGGCGAACGGAGCGCGGATAGACTTCCTCGAGCGGACCTGAGTCGAGCGGACTGAGCGAGAACCACTCGTACGAGACGAGCGTTGGTTTGTTGCTCGATCCGAGTCGCAGTACGCAGAGGTACTGCTCGTCCTTGCCGTGCACAGGGTTGAACCCGTAGATACACGGTGGCGTGCCGCGGCCGTTCGGAAGCTCAACGGGATAGAGTCCGGGAGGAAGAAGGAGGTTGATCCAGGGGATGTTGTCCTTGACGAGCATGCGCGTGTTCGAGTCGCCGATGAAACGAACCCACTTGATAGACGTGTCGGGTGATCGAGCAATGTAGGCGGATACGGCGTCTCGCGCGGTCGACAGAAGGTCGCAGCCGGAAAAGGCTTGGAAGCGGCCGCCTTCCGCAGCGGACGACCACGAGCCGGCAAGGACGTCCGAGCGCGAGCTGCAAGACGTGTTAACGAGGGTACCGGCGGACTCAATGTCGGCCGTGCGAATGGCGGATGGAAGGCGTGCGACATTCTCGCGTAGGCGCGCGTTGACATCGGCACTTGCCGGCAAAACCTCGAACGAGTGCTCGCCGTCGCCGATCGTATCGTTGTAGCACTTGGCCCAGGCAGGAGGCTTGCCGGTGGAATCGAGGGGGACGCGCTGGTTGTCGCGGTCGACGATGTCGGGCACGTCGTAGTCGAGAAGGCGCACACTGAGGGTCCAGTTCCCCGGCTCGAGCAGCGGGATCACCCATCCTAGGTACGGCTCGGGCATCGAGTAGCCCGTGGTCCGCTGCCCATTCTCGCCGAGCGCCACTAGCCGCAGCCAGGACTGACGTTCGACTTCGCGAGACGGGCCCACTGCTCGCGCCAGCAACAGGTCCCCGACAATGTATTGCGCCTTGAGCGAGGATCGTAGAAGACGGAACTGCTGTGCTGGCGGGACGTCCTTGTCGGCTTCAGCTGCGCTGTACAGGTCGCGGGCGAGATTGAGCTCGAGCGGGTCTGACGGCTGTAGCACAGACAGGTTTCAGAAAGTCGCTTCACACGAATCTACAAGCATAACGCCGCGCACCGCGTTCTGCCAGATGGCGATCAAGCTCAGGAGGAGAGCCGCTCCACAAGATAGGCAGACAGCGAGTCGGCGCAGACGAGGCGTCGCGAAGGCTGGCCTCGAGCGTGAGACAGAGCCGACCACGGCGAACGGCGTCGCGCTTGATGCGGTAGCTGTGAGATGTCCTCCCTCGTCGTGCAGACTAGCGGCTTCCGTCAAGAGGGGCTGCAGGACAGCACCGCCGCCAGCGTCTGCATGCTCGAG
Source organism: Rhodotorula paludigena (assembly GCF_050403205.1). Classification (NCBI taxonomy): domain Eukaryota; kingdom Fungi; phylum Basidiomycota; class Microbotryomycetes; order Sporidiobolales; family Sporidiobolaceae; genus Rhodotorula; species Rhodotorula paludigena. Next base: position 78,130 of record NW_027481410.1, on the reverse strand, counting down.
CGACCGCTGCGCTCCCATTCCTCGGCGTTCGCAGCGTCGCAACGGGAGTGGAGTGATGAGAAGGAGAGGTGCGGGAACGGCGAAGTGATCGGGCGCGCCAGTTAGGTAGGGCCGGGGCAGTTGGCCTGAACAGCCTGAACAGCGATCGCGACGCGCGAAAGGGTTTCGCACGGCCTCTCCTCGCCGCCTTCCTCTCGACGTCCTTGCTGCGCCTTTGCTGTCGCAGCGCCCCCTCAACCCCCCAAGGGGGGCTTTGTTCCACATCCACCCTAACCATCTTGGGCTAACTCTGTCCTCAAAAAAGCCTAACCGCCTAAAAAGCGCCAGGAATTGGCCAGGAAAGGCTGGAAGAACGTCGAGGAGGAATGCAGCTTCAGGAGGTCCCGCTTCGCAAACCCTTTCGCTAGGCAGGAACCGCTGTTCAGGTCAACTCTCGCGACCGCTGTTCAGGTCAACTTGAGGTCGACTGTCCCTCCTGAGGCGGGCGCATCGCGGAAGGCGGCGGACCTCGAGTGCAAGCACTCTTGCGGGGTTCGGGGACTTGTTTGAGCAGGAACGTGACGGAGCAAGGCCACGAACCTTAGCAGGCGGGCTGGGAGTCGAGAGACACGCGCGGGCATGCGCCGAGTCGCGAGTGATTCAGAATCGAGTGATCGAGTTTGGTCGTCCTCTCTCGCCCGCACACAACTGCCTGTAGCGCGGCCCTTGCTCTCGCTACCAGGTCCAGCAGCTTGTGGCGCTGCACACAAGAAAGCACTGCGATTTTCCCGCTAGCTGCCCTTCGGCTCGCAATGTCGAGCCGCTCCACCGCCTCGCTTGCGTCGAGCTTTCCGCCGAGCGTGCCCGGCAGCCCGAGCTGTCGCAGCGAGGACGACATTGAAGGGCTTGCAGCTCGTACCGGAGCGCTGTCGACAGTCGCGAGGTGGCCGCCAGCATGGGCGAGTAGTCCGTCCTGGCCACCTCGACCGGGGCGCGCACACTTCGCAAGTACCGTGAGTCGCTCGTGCCTTTGCCGCCAAGGGGAGACGGAGATCTCACTCGTCGCTGATTTCGCCGCCGAGTCGCGCAGCTCACAACGAAGCGGCTACTTGCTATCGTCGCGGCAGTCTTCATCGTCGCAGTCTCGCTCGCAACGACGCGCTCACCGCGGACATTGAGCCGAGGTGATGCACTCCGCGCTCAAGCACTCGGAGCAGCGCTTCCTCAGGTGCGGTGTCGCGATTCTGTGAGTGAGGGCGTGGACTGGAATCTTCCGCGCCCGCAGCCCTTCTTGCATGCGTCTCCGCAACCGACTCTGCGCGAGAACCTGCGGCCAGGGCAAGCGTACATCCTTGCAGGCCATGCGGCGGGCTTCAGTACGTCGATGTCTCCGTTTCGGCCACGACGCGCACGCTGACGCATTCGGCTCGCAGCCAACCAGCTCCTCGGTTTCCTACGTCTCGTCACACTCGCAAAGCGCCTCGACCGGACGGCTATCTTGTAAGCAACGCTCTGACGGCCGCGAAGCTCCTTGTGCGGCAGCGCTCATGCTCAAGCTCTGACAGGGCCGATATGCCGCCGATCCACGGCGAGGGCTCGACGGCGCGCCTCTCGTACTTTTTCGATCTCGACAGGCTGTCCAGCCTAACGAACATCTCAATTGCCGAGCTGTCTGATGCCAAGACCAAGGACTCGACGCTAGCCAACGTCGAGAGCCTCTCTTGCTGGGGTCCCGTTGGGCATCATCATCCGCTGCATGCCGATCATTCCATCAAGACCGACTTCTGGCCTTTCCCCGCCAATCTCGGACACGGGCATACGACAACTTTCCAAGCCATCGAGATTATTCAGGCCGAGGATCAAACGCCCTGGCTCGAAGCGCACGCGCAGACCGCCTACCCCGACAGCAAGGCGCGCCCGCCCTTCCCGACACCGGCTGTCTTCTGCCTGCACAACACGTACTATGTGCAGGATTATCTGTTTCAGAACGGTCGGAGCTTGCCCGGCTCGCTCTTGCTCGAGGGCCTCCCGTCGCACGGGCCAGAGTGGGCGCAGGTCGGGCAACATCTACATTTTACGGCCGACGTCGAGGACGTGGTCGACGCCTTCTTGCTTAGTGCCGCAGGCGTGAACCTCGAGCGCTTTGTCACAGTGCACATCCGCCAGGGAGACTTCATCTCGGGCGGGCGCGCACTCAACGGCTCGCAGGAGCTCGTTGACGTCTACTTGCGCGGCGTGCGACAGGTGCAGGACGTGCTGAGGGCGCGACATATCATCAAGCGAGATTTGCCTGTCATCTTCGCCACCGATTCGAGGAACGAGCACTTCCTAGAGCTGCTCGCAAACATCGGCTGGACCTACGTGCGTTTTTTGCCCTCTATCTTACATGACGCGCTGACATTATGGCTGCAGCTCAACCACACAAGGTTCAACACGGTTGAGCGATACGGAGGGTGGTATCCGGGCCTTCTTGACTCCGCCGTGCTGAGCCGTGGCACGGGCTTTGTCGGGTGTGTTCCCACCTGACCGCTGGCTCGCCTTACAAACGGGCTGACTCTTGACCGCAGCACGGAGCGTTCAACCTTCTCGTACCTCGCACAGCGGCGTGTGGAGACGTGGAACGGAGGGTATGGGCTGACGGTCTCTGCCCGGCCGGCGTAGATCATCAGCTTGTGCTCGTACTCAGCCAAACTTGCGATCAAGTGGAAGAGGGGCAGGGCCGTGACAACGAAGCCCTTGTTTCAGCTCCTGGTACAATAGCAAGTGCATCCATCGCGGAAGCTGGTGGCGAGCAGGAAGAGTAAGAACAAGCCGAAAGATGGCGCGCGGAGCAAGGACCGGCAACATCGAGAGGCACCACTTGAGCCGGCCACGGGGTGGCTCTGAGCATCGAGAATCCGTACAGGCGCTGCAGTCATGCACAGATAGCTCAGGGACGAAAAAGCGGCTGCGAGGGCGGCGGCCGGGCGGGCGGATCGAGGTGCGGCGTCACGGAGGGGCCGCAAGCGCCCTTTGAGCCGCCGGGGCGCAGGGCTGGGCAGACGTCGAAACCCCTGCGGAGGTGGCTGTGCAATACAGGATGCAGCGCTTAAGGATGGCGGGAAGGCGACGGACATGCACGGAAGCGAGAGGGCGGATCGAGAATGACGATGTCTTGCAGCGCGAGGACAATCGAGCGGGCAGTAGACGAGCCAGAATGGGGGAGGGCAACTGCGGGATCTCGGGAGGGCGTCCCTGCGGGCGACTGAACGGGCGGTTTGACGGGCGGGCGGCGGCTCAAGAGGCGCCCCGACGGACTGGGGCAGAAGACACGGGCGAAGCGGCGCGTAGTCCCTGGGCGGCCTCGAGGGCGGTAGCGGCCATTTGAGGCGGAACTTTGGGCGGAGTCGCATACGGAGGAGGAGCAGGAGGCGCACACGTCACTCGGAGCGGAATCATCAGACTCGATGGATAGCGAGCAGTCTCGGCGAGCCATGACGCCCTGTCAAGCGCGTCTGAACTGCCTGTGAGGCAAGACATCGAAGGTCTAAGCCGGGCCGCCCCAGGTCGAGCGCGCCTCCCGTGTCTCCCCACCTCGCTCGCCGCTGAGCCCCTCAGCGACGACCATGGCGCATCCGGCCGCAGGACCGCCCCGAAATCCAGCTACGGAGGCGTACGAACCCCTGCACGACCCGTTGACGGTCCGCAGGAGCCCACGCGGCCTCCATCACCGCCTCCGACCCGGTCGATTCGTCGCTGTCTCCGTCTTCTTGCTTGCTGCACTGCTCGGACTGGCAGAGCGTGCGTGCGACTTGTCTGCAGCGTGCGAGTATCTACGCTGATCACAACATTGCTGTACAGTCCACACTCACAAGCTGTCGACCGTCTCGGACTTCTTCCCCAGCCTCCCGTCCTGGTCTTCGCCGACGTCCGAACCGCTCGCGCGGAATCTGCAACTCCTGCAGACACAGCTGGCGCAGCCGCTCCGTCGAGGAGAAGCCGTGCGAATCGGCATTATCGGCGGGTCCATTAGCCAGCAGGGCGGCAACTATGGCACGCACATCATCCCGTGGCTCAATCGCAACTGGCCGCCTGCCGAGGGCGAGCATGAGGTCTTCAATATGGCAATTGCGGCGAGCGAAAGTAGCGTCTCGAGCGTGTGCCTCGACGTGATCTTCGCGCCGCATGCTCGACCCGGTCGTCCTCCTATCGACCTTCTCTTGGTCGAATACGCCTACAACGACAACAGTCTACCTGATGAAAACGACGACAAGACCACGTCGCTTCGGTTCACGCGGCACGCCAATTACGAGCGCATCATTCGTCGGGCGTTGGAGTGGCCCGTTCCCGTCATCGTTATCGAGGCTGCCGCCCTGCAGATCCGCAAGGAGAACCAGACGAGCGCGTTCTGGCGCTCAAGCGGCTACGACCACGCGCAGGTCGCGCAGTACTACTCGGTTCCCATCGTGGACTGGGCCCGCTTCCTCTACACCTTTCCCGACATCGACCAGATTGCCGACATCTTTCGAGACGGCGGCCTTCACCCGAACCCGATCGGTCACAACTATCTCGGCGGTCTCATTTTGCGCGAGATCCTGTTCCACATGCAGCTGAGCGACAACGACACGGCACTCTTCTCGGTCCCGCCCCGAGTCAAGCTCGTCGGGCCGAGCTGGCCGCGGCGCCGACCGGGCGACTACCACGGGTACCACAGCGAAGGGCCGGCATCGCTGGCCGACCATGCGCTCGCTCCGCTCACTGCGCTGCCGCCACCTCGCTGGCACCTCGACAGCAGCACCCACCTCAGCTGCGTGTCGAGCCAGCTTGCGCACACCGTTCCCACACTTCAGGCGTCCGTCGTGAGCTCTGAAGGGTGGTTCTACGGCGCCGACCCATCCGACGGCGGGACGCGCATGGACCTTCGACCAGGCTATACCACGACGCTGGCAACAGATTCCGCCGAGAACTTGACGACTGGCGCACACCTCGTCTACGAGATTCAGGTCGATCGTCCTCTCACCGTCCTCCTCTATCGACGATCTTGGCAGGCGAGTGCCGACGCTTTGGTCTGGGTCGACGAGGATTCAGACGCCACGACCCCTCCCGAGCAGCGAACAGGACCTCTTTGCCCACGAGTACCTGTCCGGTTCCAAGGGCAATGGGCGGAGCGCAGCACACAGATGGTGCTCCGGGAGGTGTGCTCGGGTGCGGCTGGATGGAGTGCCCCGGGCGCTGCCGGCGTCAAGTCCTACCTGCACATCCTCACCGTTCCTTCCATCAACGGTGACCCGCGAGCGACGTATTTCAAAAGCTACGGTTGGGCAACAGTTGTGTAGGTACTCTGCATTTCATACCGCATTGCGACACGGGACCAGGGACGCGAAGGAAGCTTTCTCAAGGTCGCGAAAGGCGCACATCCGGATCATACACGACTACTGCCATAGCAAGGGATGCTCTATACAGTACAGTGGGGAGCATTCAGCAAAGATGACACAGCGGTAGCGATCGCCTCCTTAAACTCGGTCTCGTTGACCTTGACTCCGAGACCGCGATGACACGCTCGGCAGAGGTACGTACTGACGCAGTCCTCAAAGCTCTTGGCCTCCGCAGCCCACGCCTTACATTGGTTGAGGTGCTTAATGAGCTTGGAGCCGCCGATGGCCTCGACCTCCGACTCCTCCGGGTACGGGTTGTGGAAGAGCTCGATGTGATTGATGCCCGTCTGCCGTGAGAGGCGCCACTGCTCGTCGTGGCGAAAATAGTGGGGGAACATCTCGATGAGGGTCGTGTTGGGCTCCATGAAGAGCTGGTTGTTGAGGTGCGATCCGTGAACCGAGAAGAGGATGTCGGTTCCGTGGAAGTTGCGCACTTGCTGGTCGTGCGGGACCGATGCGTTGATGACGCGCACTTGAGGCGTTGCTCCCGCCTCCCGGACGATGTCAAGCAGCCGATCGAGATTGAAGACGGGGCGATTGCGATCCAGGAATACGACTTGCAGGTCGGCCACGTTGCACGGCGTCTTGCGCGGGACAGTGTCGCCAAGAAGCCCGAGGGCCTGCAACGAAGCTTGAGTCGTCAATAGCATGTCGAGGCCATGCATGCGGAAATGAGGACCTCACCGTACGCCGTACGAGCTCGGCATCTGCCTTGTCGCGGAAGTACGTCTTGAGCGCCCGAATCGTCACGGTCGACTCGAAGCAGTACAAGCCCTCTTTGCCGGGGCCGGTGAAGTCAGAGGCATCGTGCCAGACCGGCGCACTCGCGCGCCGAGACAGCGAGCTTTCGCTCAGCGCCGCAGGAGAGTCGGGGTAAAAAGCCGAGCCGTAGCGTCCTCCGGGCAAGCTCGCCCGGGCCGCGAGTCGACTGGCTTCAGCGAGGAATAACGTCCAAGAGTTCGGCATGTACGACTCCTCGATGAGCTGCGGACAAGACAAATCAGCACGCGAGATTGGGCGGAGAGCTGTGAAAGGAGTCGGCTCACTTGGAAGCGATCGAACCAGTGATCCGGAGAAACGCCGATGCGCTCCAGCAAGTCGTACGCATTCGTGACAAGGCTGACGAATGCCGCCTGGACGTGCATCCACGACGCCGGGTGATTACCCAGTTCCCCCTTGATAGCGAGGTGCGTCGTGCCGTTGAACCAGGTCACAGGGCCGGGATAGTTGGCGAGGTTGAGAACGCCGATCCTGCGCCTAATTTTGTCTCCGTGGAAAAACATGAGCTTGACGATGTTCGCGATGTCGCGCCGAGTCGTGTTGAGGTCGGGGATGTCCTCCGAACCGAGAAGCCACATTTGGCCAGTCGCCAGGCCCTCTGTGACGCCCTCGAAGCAGAATCGACGCGTGGTCAGTACCTCGAGCTCGCCAGCGCCTTGCGGCGACTCGGCAGGCCACCTGACATGGTGAAAGACGACCTCGCTGCCGATATCGGTCTTGTACGACACATGTTCTGATGTTATCGCCGGTGGGCGGGCGAGGGCGAGGGCCGTGATCGACGGGTACGTGATTGTGTGGTCGTGCGCGGGCGAGAGGTTGGGGTGAAAGATTGCCAACATGGTTGTGACGAGACCAAGGGCGACGATTGGCGCGAAGAAGGGCGACCATGCGCGACGCCATACATCTGCTGCGCTCGTCTCGGTGACCGGCGGTGGTCTGGCGTCGTCGCATTGCAGCGGGCTGAGCTCGACGTCCTGCGACGCATCTTCCGTCGGCAGCGAGACGTAGCCTTCGCCGCTCTTCTCGGTCGCCTGCTCGCCCGAGCTTTTGAAGTGGTTGAATGCGTACGTGCCGATGGCGAGCAAGCCGATGCCGAACACGCTGTTCGGGTCGAGCGCGTTCTCGCGCAAGGCGGGAAACAGGCAAGCTTGAGCCACGAAGACGGTGACGATGCACGCCGAGCTGCCAACGAGTTTGACGAGGTTGTCGCGTTTCCGCAGAATGGTGGCGATGACGAAGCCGACACCGGCAGTAATCGCCACAAGGGCCACGTAGTAGGCGAGAGTTTCGATCTGAAGCGTGTCGGCGGGGAGCGTTTCGACATGAGAGCGCAACCGCCCGTCCCACACGAGAGCGAGCGGAGCGGCGAGCAGCAGGCCGAAGAAGTACAAGTAGAACTGCAGTAATGAGCGAAACGTGCGTGAGCGGCCCGTCATTGAGCGAGGAGGCACACAGTGGACGAGGCGAGGCGTACTTGGGCGACCCAGAATTGCACGTCTCGCTTGAGGAGCTTTTCAGTCCATATGCTGGCGGTCGCCGAATTGAAGCCGATCACGATGCCTAGCAGCGGTGTCCGTATCGTCGCGAACGCGGCCGATTCGCCGCCGTGTTCAAAAGCGTGGCGGACGCTCGGGACCGCTGTTGCGGCAAGCCCGAGGGCGATGATGCACAGCGAGAGCCAGGCATGCGGATCTTCTTGCGGGCGGATGGCGAAATGGTGGACGATGGCCGTTAGCGGAAGCTGCGTTGCGATTATCAGAATCAGAGGGCAGCACACGCCGGCAACACCTTCCAGCGAGAGCACCACGTACCTTGGACATGACAAAGGCCTGTAGGAGAGCAGGTGCACCGATGCTGAGGCCGAGGAAGTAGAGGATGTTGTTCACGAGGTAAAGGAGAGCGGGGACGAAGAAGGCGAAATACGCCAAGCCTCGTCGCATCAACGAGTCGTCCGGCTGATGGACTGCAAGTTGCGGCAGCCTTTCCGAAACCTTGACGAGCATCCCGCAGGCGACGACGAGCTTGGCGAGCTCCACTCTGTGGGCGATAACGGTGAAGATCAGCGTTTTAGCGCGCCACATGGTAGGGGATCGACGGCAGCAGGGGCGTACAAGAGCGCCAGAAGCGTCGGGGACACGACGGCGCTTGAGTGAAAGGCTCGGTAACTGAGGAGGATGCGCGTCGTCTCGCCCGCGACCAGGAGGCCCAGAAGGTGGGGCGACATGCCAGCGAGAAGCTTGGTCCAAGAGGAAGCTCGCGCTGCCTCGAGCGTCGTGCACGGAAAGACCGTTGAGAGGAGGAAAGGGCCACGAAAGGCGGGATTTTGGGAGCCTTGTGCGTCGCAACGTCCCCTTGCTCCAGGCCTGCGCCTCGATCGCATGTCTCTACTTGGCATGCAACGCCGGTCGTTCGGCACCCGGCGCTTTGTGGAAAGTCGCTAGCACGAGTAGCTACGAGCTATGCGAAGGAGGCGCACCCAAGAGCCAACTATTCCGTCGGAAACGGATCCCGTTGCGAGGAGCAGCTCGAGGACAGCAAATCTTCTGCAGAGTCAGGCCAGCGCGCACCGCTCTACGGGCCGAGCGAATCGTGAGCGTGGCACACATAGATTGCCAGTCACTGGGGAGCGCAGGAGCACGAGCGCGGAAAACGGTGAAGGGAGAAAAGACGATCCATCCCGTCGGCGGCTTGCCAGCAACTTGCCAGATGCTTTCGATGCGAGGGACGGGGACTTCGCGCACGCGCCCACGCCTTGATACTCCCTCTAAAGGCGCCACGCTGTCGAAATTCGTTTCCGGCATGGAGTGAGGTTTCTGACGGGTTTGATCCATGCTCACCTCAGAAGAAGAAGCGGAAGAGACACGACACAGCCTCAGGAGGACCAGAGCTTGCGATCAGACAAAGATGGCGCTCACAACTCAATGACCCCATTCATGACCCTCCGCGCCTGTCCCCTCAGTTCGACCCTGCGCTTCTCCTCGTCGAGCACGACCATCATGTCACCGCCCCTCTTCCCGACCTGCTTTGCGCGCAGCGCCATCGCGCTCCTTGCCTCGCTTCCCCCGCCGGGGAGCCTCGCCGCCGACTCGTGGTCGAGGAGCCAGAAGGGCGCGAGCGCGCAGTGCGCCGCGCCCGTTACGGGATCCTCGTCGATCCCGACCGCAGGCGCAAACACGCGCGAGTGGATGTCGTACCCCTCTTCGGGAGAGGGCTGAGTGAGGATCCAGAGGCGCGCGTACGACGCGAGCGCCGAGACGCGCACGTCGAGCGCGGCGAGCGGCGTCGAAGTATGCGAGAGCTCGATGACGGGCGCCTCCCACGCGTCGTACCACGCTACGCGGCGCACGTCCGCCTCGCCCAGACCTGTCGCGTTTTCGAGCGCGGCGAGAATCTTGGGTAGGCGGCGGTGACCGTCGGAGAGGGTAACGAGGCTTGCAGAGGGAAAGTCGAGCGAGATGCGCAGCGCGGACGAGGGATTGTCGGGCGAGGGAGGGTTCCGAATCGCACGCAGGACGCCAGATTTGCGCGTGTGGAACGAGATGGCCTTTGCGGCGGGGTGATGCGAGGTGAAGAGGGTGTGCGCCGAAGCGAGGGTCGCATGGCCGCTGTAAGAGGGAACTCTGTGTCAGTCGCGTCTTCGCGAAGCTGAGCAGCATAGTGCCTGATAGCCGGAAGCCCGCTGAAGGCCGGCTCTGAGTCGCGAAAGCGAGACTGACCACAGCGGGACCTCTGTCGGCCGTTGCACGAGGAGCAGGAGGACGTCAGCCCTTCACTGAAGGTCGAAAGGCGAATCAAATGGAAGCTCTGCGCACCCTCAGTCGGTGTGCGCCACCTCAGCTCGTACGACGGCTCTGCTTGCCAAGAAAGCCCTCATCAGTCTCGTCCCCACCTCCTCGTCGCAAGAGCCGACTGTGCGCGCACCTTTGTCCGACCCGCCCTCGAGCTCGACGCAGAACGCCGTCTCGGACAGATTGAACTCGGCCGCAATCTTCTGCATCAGCGCATCGTCGCGCGCGAGCTGCTGCAGCGCGGGCGGCCAGGCGAGCGGGAATACAAGGACGGCGGCGGGGTTGCCGGCGAAGGGCTCGGCGGTGAAGGCGTCTACAGTCTCGAACGGAAGCGACGTGGTCATCACGGGCGGGGCGCTCGGCGGTGGGCAGCGGAGCAAAAGGAGGAGATCGAGGGAGTGGTGGTGCCCCTCCGAAGAAAGCGAGTGAGATGAGCGAGAGCATCACTCGTTGCCGGGTAGGTTCAGTACCGGTACACGTCGCCCGCGCATCCGTCGGCAACGGTCCCGCGGTCTCCACCGATCTTCCACGACGGAGGCGCGACGGCGCGCGCTCTCTGCTTTCAACGTTCCCGGCGCTCCCCCTTCGCTGAGCCGTCCCTTTGGGGAGCGCGGCGACGGAGGGTCTCTCGCTCGCTCTCGCTCGCTATCCGCCTGCTCCTGCACAACGTCCCAATGGCTCACGGCCTGCTCGCCTCGTTCGTCACTGGCGAGACGCTGCGCATTCTGCTCAGCTACCAGGCGTTCCACTCCCGCGCGCAGCTCTCGTTGTCTCTCCTGGCATGTTCGTGAGTTCCAGCGGGCGCTACGCTCGGTCGGGAGGGTTGCGGCCGCTGACTCCTGCTCGTGCTCGTCCACAGGGTCGAGGCGACCAAGCTTGTCGTCGCTGCCGCAGCGCTCGTCGCCGGCGGCAGTATCAGGCAACTCGACATGCATCGCGCCGAAGACCCGCTCTGGCGCCGAGCACTCGCCTACGTCGGTTTCTTCGTCCCGGCCCTCCTGTACTTGGTCAACAACGTTCTCTACCTCGTTGGCCTCGAGATGGGACCTCCGGCGCTGCTGCAGGCATTCGTCATGTCGAAAGTAGGCGCCTTCGTCGTGTTAACCGCTCCTTGCGGCTCAATGGCGGGCTTGCTGATGGCTCGTCTTCGCCAGCTTCCGCTCACCGCCGTCATCCACCACTTCACGATGCGACCCCAGACGAGTCCTCACGCCTGGATTGCTCTCGGCATAATCGCCGTCGGCCTCGCCGAGACAGCGTCCTCGAGCGTCAGAGGCGCATTCTCTGGAGGCGCGGAGTTGTCGTCGCTCGAGACGCTGGCCACGCCTCTACTTGGCCTCGTCATCGGATTGAATACGGCGACAGCCAATATCTGGACCGAGAAGATGCTGAAGAGCGACGCACCTTTTTGGGTCGCTCAAGTGAGTCTCGCTACCGCCTAATCGTATCCGGCCGGATTCTCACGCACCTCGTGTCCGGTAGTTCTACCTGTATCTCTTCGGCGCAATGCTCGCCTCTGTCCTCGCAATGAGCTGGGACGGGCGAGTCGGAGCCGCCACAGCTCCCGAAGTCGCCCTCGACGACGCCCGGCGCCTTACGCTCATTCACTATCTCCTCCTTGTGCCGCTCACCGCGGGTGTCGGGTTAATCGTCGCGACCATCCTTCGGCAGCGCGACAACCTCGTTAAGCTCGTCGGTAGCTCGACGTGCATTGTCACCGTGTTCGTCGCGCAAGCATGCTTCCATCCCGCCCTTGGTCGGAAAACGCTCAACCCGCACAGCGTCTTCGGCGTCGGGCTCATCGGGATTGGCACGTATGCCTTCAACCGTTTCAAGGATATTCCGGCCTGCAAGCCCGCCAAGCCCGAATACATCTCGCTTTCGCTTAACGAAGAGGCCGGACACGGGAACGCCTCGTCGCCCGATCTTGACGACGTCGATGAAGCCGACTTCTCCGCGACTCGAGTTCCAGCTGAGCCATCTTGGCGTCAGGCGTGGTCACCGTTCTTCTGGCCCGTTGGCGCCCTCCTCACCATCACGGCCGTGGCTGCTCTCGCTGGTCCGCTCCTCGGAAGTGCCTCGACTCTGCCTTCCTCTCATCTCGACACCGCCGCACGGCTCGCTTCACGACTGCCCGTCGACATCGTCGCAGTCGAGCGCTTTGCGACAAGCGGAGGCAGCGAGATCAAGCTCGACGACATGCACTGGGTGTCGACCACCTCTCTCGGCACTCGCACCGGGAGGATGCGCGTAGCGACGATGCGCAATCTTTGCGTCGAGCCGAAGCGCTCAAAGGAGGAGCCCGTCAAGTACTGGCTCATCGGCGACACCGATGTCGAAAAGCTCGAGACGGTGGACCCGAGCTTCGAAAAGAGCATTCTTCGGATGTTCTACCATGCGGGCGGCCCGCAGCACAAGTTCGGCGTGAAGGATCTAGCGTCCACCCGTCAGACTGTCATCTGGATCAACGGCACGACCTTCCTTTACACCAAGTTCGAGGGCAGGAGTCATCCGGCTTCGTGGATGCGCGTATGGGCGAATTATGTGTTGCTTGCGGCGAATGGCTATCCGCTCCTGGAGGACGTCGGTGTTGACGCGCTGCATTTCTTCGACCGCCATCAGGTACGCTCGCTGACTGCGCACTGTGCTGGCGGGCAATCACTGCTTTGCAAGTCACGATACGGTCGCTGACGCCTTATTCTGCACAGCTACTCGAAGAGACGTTCGAGCCCAACAGCTGGGCACAGTTCTTTGCGAACGCCAGCATCGATGCCGCGCGCGCAGTCCTCCCCGGCGGCTCGTCGGGTCGGGACTTTTATCCTCAAGTTGATCTCGGCAGGCAGAGCGCTGTACCTTTGGCGCTCAACAACTCGGCCTACGCTTGGCATGACATGTCCGACTTCCCTTCAGCCGCTAATCCGGACCTCTTCTGCTTCGAAAAGTCCGTCAAGGTCGAGCAAGATCCACTTTACTTCCGCGACACGCATGAAGCCGACTATTTCCGCCGCACGGTGCGCTTCTTTCCCATCCCGTGTCAGAGAGCACTTGCTGAAGGCCGCCGCAACTATGCGCAGGTTCTTTCGAGTCTCGGTTATGCCCCTCGCTCGCCACCCTGCCGACTGGCCGACATTCAAGTGGTCTTTCTGGAACGCAACCGACTGGTGTATAATTGGGAGGACCTCGTCGATGTTGTCAACGCCGCCGGCGTCAACCTGACCATGCGCAAGGTGGACGCGGACGTCCCGTATGACGAGCAAGTCCGGATGTTCCAGATGGCCGACATCTTGTTTTCGGTCCACGGTTCGCACCTCAACAACCAAGTCTTCATGGAGCCGACCTCAACCCTGATCGAGATGTTCCCCCACCTGTACTATCACGACGAGCAACGCCGCCTCGCAAGTCGGACTGGCGTTCATCACGTCGAGCTGGTCGATCAGCCCTACCCGACCGCCGACGAGGCAGCGCTATATGGCGGCAACAAGGCCGCCAAGGATCTGGAGGCTTGCTTGCCTTTCGGCAGGGAGGTCAACGGGGACACACAAAGCTGCGTTGCCTATCACCCGTGTCGGTAAGCCCCGCCCCCGAATCTCCGGATTTTCTTTCAACTAATCTCGCTTGCGCGAACAGTAACTGTCACCGGAATTTGGGGGTGCAGGTCAACGTGTTGCAGTTCGAGCAGGCGCTCCGGGAAGCCATCTCCCGATTCCTGTCCGCTCCTCATTGCGATCGTATGTCGTTTCCTCCTGGTATGGATCTATACGTCTGAATCGGTTGCAACTCGGCCGCAATCTTCTGCATGAGCACATCGTCGCGCGAGAGCTGCTGCAGCGCGGGCGGCGATGCGAGCGGCAAGACGAGGACGGCGGTCGGGTTGCCGGCAAAGGGCTCGGCGGTGAAGGCGTCTACAGTCTCGAACGGAAGCGACGTGGTCATCACGTGCGGGGCGCTCAGCAGCGGGCCAGAGGGAGGAGAGCAAAGGGGTGGTGGTGCCCCTTCGAAAGACCAGAGTGAATGTGAGCGAGAGAGTCGATTGAAGCATGCCATGCGCTCTTGCAGCTGAATCGATTCGTTCACAAAACATCCCACCAGCACGATCTCGGCGAACCTCACTTCGCCTCCGTCAAGCAAATCCGCGCATCCAGAGCAGAGTCATCTCCCTCGGTTCCATTCCTCCTCTCCGCACGCCCGCAAAGCCGCCCTACCAATCTTCGTCGCTCTCCTCTTCGTCGTCCGAGTCCCCGATAGCCCCCTTCCGCTGACTGAGCGCCGCCGCAAGCGCGCTCGCGAGGTTACCTCCGCCGCCCTCGTCCGCAGCAGGCGCCGCCGCCGAGGAGGAAGACGCGACGGCTGCGGTCGTCGCTGCGCCAGCGACACCAGCGCCGACGATGCCCATCGCGGCGAGCGAGCCGGCATTGTCTGCGGCAGAGTGATCCGTCTGCGCGGGGTCGCAATTGGAGGAGAGCGTCAGCAAGGGGTTGGGCAAGCTCGACGCCCACGCATGGCGCTCGAAAGGAGGAAGAGAGATAGGAGGAGGGGGAGCGACCCGAGACACACCTTGCGCAGGTTCCCGACGCCCTTTCCCTGGATACTCGCGAGCAGAGCGTTGCGCCCGTCTCCGCCCGCTCCCGGCGCGGCTGCGGGCGGCGGAGGCGGAGGCGGAGGGGGTGCGCCGCCCCGTGCGGGAGGCGGCGGGGGAGGAGGGGCGGGAGGGCCACCTCGTGCGGAAGGCGGCGGCGGCGGCGGAGGAGGAGCGGCCGCACCACCCCGCGCGGGCGGCGGGGGAGGAGGCGGAGGCGGCGCAGCAGCCGGGAGAGCAGCGCGCGAAGGTGGCGCGGCGGGCGGAGCAGCAGGAGGAGGAGGAGGCGGCGGAGCCGACCCGCGCGAGGGAGGCGGTGGCGGCTTGCGCTTGACTGCGTGCGCGCCGCCGCCGCGGGAGGGTGGCGCAGGAGGAGGGACGCGCTTTCCCCCTGCGGAAGCGGAGGACGGAGCGGGAGGAGGGGGCGCACGGCCTGGCGGTCCGCCGCGGGCGGGAGGTGGAGCGGCGGCAGAGGGCGGAGGAGCGGCAGAAGGCCCACCAGAGCCTTCGACAAAGTTGCGGATAAAATGCTCGTTCTGCTCGATTTGCGCCTGTTGAGAACAAGGAAGGTTCAGTCGTCCTGTTGGTCTCAAAAAACCCCGTGCGACGGAACGTTGGAACGGCCTGGACTCACACGACTGATCCCCTGTCCCTCGAGCTGCTGGAACAGCCGCTCCCAGCTCGGGTCGATATTGCGAGTCGAGAACCCTTGCTCGGCGTCGAAGCCCATGTGGGCGACGTGCGAAAAGCCCGAGGGCGCGCCAATCATGCTCTTGTCGATCCCACCCTTCTTCTTCTTCTTGCTGCTGCTCCCGCCGCCGAACGAAGACTTGACTGCCGCGGCCGACGACGACGATCCCGAGGCTTTGGCGGCGTACTTGTGCCGGAGCGAGATCTTCTTGAAGAGGTCGGCGGCTTCCGACTCGGACGAGAAGGCGATGCCGATCATGCAGTCCTGTGCGTCCAGAGGGCCGGGTCAGCCGAGTTGCGCAACCGAGACAGAGAAAGAGACGCACATCGGAAGGAAAGGTGTGGAAGAAGGTGCGGTCCTGGTAGTACGGGAGGTCCTCGACGACGCCGTGCTGCCAGATGACGCCGCGGGTGCCCTGCTCGACGCGAACGGTATCAGCTTTGTGTGCCTGTCCGACGGCGAGGGTTAACGCACTGCGAGGTCGACGACCTTGAGCCACCCGCCTGCGCTGCCCCAGCCAAAGACGACGGCGCCGCTGATGCCGCTGTAGCTCCACTTTGCCGGGTCCGGGTACGCATAGTAGATGCGGCCGATGGCGGCGGCGTGGATCTTGTCGCCTGCGCCCGTCGCGGCGTGCTTCTTGATGAGGGACTTTTCGGACGACGTGAGCGACGAGGTCGAGGGCATGACGCTGGGCGGCTAAAGCAAGGCGGTCGTGGGTGTGTCTGCGGCGAGGATTGCGGGTCAGTTCGGTGCATGCGAGGCTTTGTTGACAGCTACTGAGGCGCTCTCATGGCCTCCACAGCCGCGCAGCGCTGGGCCGGCCGCTGCACCAAGTACCTCGGCCCTCGAGCGGGAGGACAAGGGCAACGAGGGCAGCGCGAGGCTCGCCGTCGCTGGCCTCGTTCGGGATGCACTTTGATCCTCTGAAGCTCACTGTAGCGAGTGCTGCCTGTCTGCCTGGGCGAGGATGCGAGCGAGATGACGAGGGGCCGGCAAGAGCGGGGGGAGCGAGCGACGAGGGACGACACAGAGCGCGGCAAAGGGTGTGCACTCGCGCGGGCTCAGCGAGAGCACTCTGAGTGCAGAGCAGGTGCGTTCAGAGGTTTGCTTGGGGTCGGCGGGTCAAGGGGAGCAAAAGGGAGCTGCGTGCACCGCCTGCTTCGACCTGGTCCTCGTCGGTGCAGGGGGTCTGCAGGGTCAGAGAGGCGTGCGATAGGATCACTAGCTCGTACAGGCTACTCGCTCGTCGCTCTGAGGGCGAGCGGGAGAGCGAGGGGCGGCCGTGTCTCCGAGAGGGGGAGCTGCCGCTGCGGGTTGGCTCGACTCGCGCCCGCTGCACACGATGGACCAGCTCGTGAGTCGAGCAGACTGGACGGAAGCACCCGCACCCTCCCTCCCCGCCCCTCTGCCCGCCGTCCTTGCGCCTTGCGCCGTGTCTCTCCCTCTCCGCGTCGGCGTCCCCTCGCAACTCGCACTGACTCGCTCGCTCTGCGTGAACGCACGCCCTGCCAGTCCGAGGCCCAGATTTCCGAGGTGCGCTTCCAGCTTCCCCCCTCCCGCACTCGACGCGAGAGAGACGAGCGCGCCCTTGTCCTCGCTCGTCGCTCCCGCTGAACCCGCTCCTTCCCTCGCTCGCCGTGCGCGCAGTTCAAGGAGGCTTTCTCCCTCTTCGACAAGGGTGCGTCCACCGCCTTCCTCGCCAAGGCAACCGCTGTCACTCCCGCTCCCGGACCTCCTCCTGACTTCTCTCTCGTCCCCTATCCCCCTCCCTCGTCCTCGTCACCGCCGACTCTGCCCCGCTCATACACTCCTGTCTGCTCCGACACGCTCCTTGCGCCGCCTCCAACACCGACTCGCACTTCTCGCACGCCGACCGACGCCTTGCCTCCTCTCCCCCCTGCGCCCTATTCTCGGCAACCTCGCATTGCCAATCCTGCGCGGGCTCTCAATCTCGCCCATGCGCTTCGGCACGACCGTCCATACACCTCTTGAGCGGCAAACACTTCGCCCCCTGTCCTCGCTGCTCTCAACTCGCCCACTCGCCCCGCCCCGCCGCGCCCCACCTCGACCCGCGTGCGCAGATGGCGACGGCACGATCACGACGCGCGAGCTCGGGACCGTCATGCGCTCGCTCGGGCAGAACCCGACCGAGTCCGAACTGCAGGACATGATCAACGAGGTCGACGCCGACGGCAACGGCACCATCGACTTTCCCGAATTCCTCAGTGCGTCGTGGGCTCTCCTTCGTTTGCTCCCCTTCTCGCGCGTTTCTCGCTTTGCGGGTGGTTTTGGGTGCGGGGATGGGTATGTAGTGGCGGAGCTCTCGAGGCAGCGGAGGCGCTGCAGCACCCCAGGTCGCTCGCCCTATCCCCGCTCATCCCGCTGACTCTCCTTCCACCTCCCCTTTCTTTCATGCGCCCGTCCCGCTCTCTCTCGCGCGCGCAGCCATGATGGCGAGAAAAATGAAGGACACCGACTCGGAGGACGAGATCCGCGAGGCGTTCAAGGTCTTTGACAAGGACGGCAACGGCTTTATCAGCGCCGCCGAGCTCCGGCACGTCATGACTAACCTCGGTGTGTCCCTCTCACCCTCCCTCTGCCTGACAAAGCGGAAGGAAGAGCTGACTGTCGGGTGGGGCGGACGCGCGAGCAGGCGAGAAGCTCTCGGACAACGAAGTCGACGAGATGATCCGCGAGGCAGACACGGACGGTGACGGCCAGATCAACTACGACGAGTACGTTTGGACCTTCTCGACGGCGGGTTGGGCGGCCCGCCGGGTCGTCTCGTTCCTCATCGCTGTCGAATCGTCCCGAGCCCTCCTCACTGACTCGCCGCTGTATCGTAGGTTCGTCCGGATGATGATGTCTCGCTGAGCTGGGAAGGCGATCTTGTGACCCGCCAACGCGGCCCCTCTGCCGCCGTTGACCTCTTGCCGCCGTTTGTCTATGCCTTCTACCTCCTCCCGCCCCGCGTCTTTTCCCCGTCATGTCTCGTTCTTTCCTCTCGCTCTCTTTCTACTTCAGTCACGAAATGACACAGCTGCAGCAGTTACTCGTTTTCGGCGTCACGGCTGGCCGAAATTCTCTCTCTTCTCTCGCTCAAAGCTACGCGGATGTTCTGTGCCCGAGTCTCGGATTACAAGTCAAACCTCGGTCGCTGCCAGAACCACTCGTCGCACGCCGGGTGCCCGTGCTCGAACCGCTCGAAGCACTCGTCCTGCCGCAGGTGCCACCCGGCTTTCCGCGACGTGCGCAGATCCCAGATACACCTGTGCGCGTTCTCGCCACATCAGCATGCACCACGAGAGAGAGGGAGAGGGCACAGAGGGACGCACCACGCGCCGCATTGGTGCTTCGCGCTCTCGACCAGCGGGCCCTCGAGCCGCTCGCCCATCCGCAGCCCGCCCCCGCCCGATGCGACCGCGCACGTCGGCAAGGCGACGAGTGCGTCGACCCAGTCCACGCGCGCCTGGTCCACCTCGGGGCAGTACTCTGCGATCTCGCCGCCGACGCCCGGGCGGTACGACGCCGGCGCCTGTTTCTTCGCCGGGTGCGCGAGGTGCAGCGCGCTGGTGCCGTCGGAAACCAGAGGGAGGTTCAGTGCGAGGAGGATAGTACGGAACAGAGGCGACGCACGCGAGTTCGGGGCACAGGTCGGCCGCGGTGCCGTTGTCCATCGCGCGCCAGCGCCGCAGGCTCACGGCGCTTTCGAGCGTGTACGACTCGCCGCTTTCGTCACCTGCGGTTTGCATGACCAAGGTGGCAGTCAGTATGAGTCCGGCTCAAGACAGCGTGCGACAGACACACAGACGGCCACATTGCGCGTGCCCGGACTCGACGCCTCGGGCGTAAAGTGCGCGCTCGTGAGAAAGTGGTGCAGGCACTCTGTGCGGAGCGCCCAGCGCGAGCCCTGATCCGCGAGGCCGGAAGACTGCGTGCGGTCAAGCGGACTGCGATGCGAGCAGCGTCAGTGTCGCCGAACGCGGAGGGACGAGAAGGAGCGGACGCACCTGCAGACCGAGGCGTAGTCGCTTACGCTGCCAGGAGGGAGGGCGACTCGCAGGGGAGGTGTCTGCGCCGAGTCAGCTACCGCAAGGTTGAGGAGGAGGTCGTCGCAGTGAGCCTGGGGAGCGGAGCCGAGTCAGCAGAGTTGTCAACACCGGATCCAGGAGACCAACGCACCGCTTGCGAGTCAACGTACTGCCGCAGTGGCGTGAGCTCTTCCACACCATACTGCGCCATCGAGCTCGTCGAGCCCGCCAGTGCTCGCGGCAGAACAAAGTGATAGGCGGAAGGTCGCGAGACGAGGTCGTCGAGGACATAGTCGAACCCGTCTCGTGCTCGAGCATATGGGCCGATGAGCCGGTCAGGGTGGTCCCGCCAGACATTCAGCATACATCTGATGCCATTCTGTATGCGCTCGGAGCATTCAGTGGGTACAGATGGAGGAAGAGCACGACGGAAAGCGGACCTTGCTCAGGACGAGGTCATTGTCGTGTGCGAGCACGACCGGACTGGCGGCAGTACTCGCGGCAAGCCATCTGTGCTGGTGGTGGTCAACTTAAGCGCGAAGATGGACCGGGACAGCAACGCACCGGTTGTTGAGGCTGTTGACCTCTGTCCGGACGACCTTGACCTCCTCCGGGAGCTCAGCTGGCGGCTCCGCTTCGGGATTGTTCCACACGAGCAAGACCTCCTCGACAATCTGCGCGTACTCGCGCGACACGTAGCGCTCGCAGATCGTGCGCAACCACTCGGGTCGGAGCCCGCTCGTCTCAAACGCGGTGAGGACGATGGTCGCGCGCACAGGCGCGGCGCGGCCGAGGAAGCGCGAAAGCGTGTAGCAGCAGAGTAGGACCAGCGTCAGCAGGAGCACCGTGGGCTTGCGCAAGTGGACGCGTCTCATCGCAGGAGGAAGAGGAGCGCGGCCCCGCTTTCGGGCGATCGAGAGGGACGCGACAGCCCGGCAGAGGATGGACGACGCGGGACAGTGCGCGAGAGCTCGAGTGCAAGGCGCGCACAAGGCAGCTTCCAAACGGTGTGGAGCCAGCTCCCGAAGAGAAGGCTGCTTTCGGGCTGCAGTCGAGACACTTGTCACCCGCCACCATGCATAGTTATTCTTTGTCTGATAAACAATGCTCGATGCGGTGGAGATGCGATAGAATCCGGAAAATACAGGAGGATGCGGAAAATTGGTCTAGGGTTGCCGACAAACGCGGCTTCCATGCACGTCGCTGCACCAGCCTTCTTCGAGATGGCCCTCGACCGGTAGGCGATACACGCGCTCGCGCACCTCGTCGCGCGTGTAGAAGTACCGCTGCGGCGGCGGGCGGTGCCCGTCGAAGATGTCGAGGAGGTTCTCGAGGCACGAGTGTCGCTTCTCCCGCCAGGCGACCGTGTCAATGCCCTGCGAAAGCCCGGCGTACGTCTCCGAGTGAATCTCGGTGATGTTGCTCTGGAAGAGGAGAGGTGGCTTGGCCATCTTGGCGTGACCGACTGTGTGCGGAAGAGTCGGGTGCGGCGAGCTGCTGGACGGCAGGCCGGCGACGAGGAACGACATGGCGAGGTCTTCGCAGGGCGCATCATTGGACAGCGCAACAAGCTTGGGATGCGAGAAGTACGACTGCATGTACAGGCGGTGCACGAAGAAGAGCTTGCCAATCTGCGGCGATCCCGATGTCAGCCCATGCGGCAGTATTACTGAAGCGAGACGAGCGTGCGACCAGATCGAAGTAGCCGTGCGTGAGCTTGAAGCGGTAGCGGCAGTTGCTGGGCAGAAGGTCTCGACTGCCGAAGTGCGCCGGCGCTTCTCGTGCATAGCCTTCGTCGTCGCCGTCGCAAACAACGACGCGTGGCTCGAATCCAAGGACTTGATTTCGATGTTGCTGCCAGACGTGAAAGGCGGCTTCGACATCGGCAAGCGGGACCAGAATCTGGCGGTGCGAATTGTCAGCATGGAGTGCAGCAAGACGACAGTCTAGAGCGGCACACATCGTCGTCGTAGTGCAACACGGCCTCGGTCGTCACGTATGAGTGGACACGGAAGCTGTTGCCGAGTCATTTGCATGAGTGCGTGCCCGCTTGAGAAGCGACTCAGCAGACAGACCGATTATGGACAAGATTCGCGCTTTGCTGGATACACCTGACCCAGGGCATATCATACAGCTCGTCGGGGCATGGAGTCTGTATATTCCGGGAACGATGTTCAGAGAGCGTATTTGTTCGAATGAAGGGAGAGCAGACCGACCTGCTGATTGTTCCAGGCTACAATGACCTCCTTGACGTAGTCCGAGTGCTCAAGATGGCGGGCGATACGAACGAGCGTATCGGCGCGAGCGAACGAAACGATGATGACCGTGAACTGCGAGGACCTCGGGCGACGCAGATCAGCCTCAGCGTGGCGAAGCTGACATGCACCGGGAAAGAGTGGTCGCACCTTCTCGACATGCGATGGGATGTCCAAGTTGGTGACGATCAGTTCGCGGCAGTTCTGATCCTGCTGGGCTTCTCGCACATGATCGGCGAATATTGGGAAGTATTTCGTCCTGTGGGAGCGCGGCCCGTCAAAAGAGGACTCGGAACAGAATGTGCATCGAGACCTGCCAGAGATGAGAGTAGTACCCCTCGCCGCCGCAGGTCCAGGGTTTGAACACGCCGCTGCGATGTCGAGGCGGAGTGAGCGTCTCTCCCGCCTATTCGAGCCTCATCAAGGTACGCGGACGCACTTCCAGTGCAGTATGGCAGCATTGTGCACCTGTTCATGCAATTTGGTTGAAGGCAGCCCATTGCCGTGGGCCGTCTCCTCGTGTAGACCGGCGATGTCCATGAGCTGGGAAAGGAAGCGATGTCAGCTTGTGACCAGCCCTTTCTGTGGCGTCGGCGCTGCTCACGTTCCAGTGATTATCGAGTATTTTATAGTTGCGACTGCGGGGCGGGCAAAGTCAGCAGTGCTTTTGGTGAATGCGGGATACGTCCGCAGCGTACTAGAACTGTGTGCGAGGGAATGCGTCAGCGTGCGTGCCGCTAGTTTCTTGCATAAGAGACAGCTACACGCACAACGAGGTTGAACGGCGGTTGCGAGCCGAGCGAGTAGAGCTGGTCGACAGCATTGTGATGCGTCCACTCGAACAGTTGATCGGTGTACGACGGCTTGTGCTCGCGCCAGGCTTTCAGATCGTACACGAGGACGCCTGTGAGTGCCATACGTCAGCGCTGTTACAGACTTCAGGCTGTTGCACGCACCGTTGTTGAGTGTACAGGTGTCGTGCTCGAAACCCTCGAGCGCTTCCTTCTCCATGACGAGCTGGTTGCTCCACTGTCGCATGGGCGAGTCAGCAAAGCTCGAGACACGTGCGGGAAGGGCGCACCAGGGCGGAGGGGCGACAGAGCCCTGACGAAGTAGAGGGTTAGCAGCTAATCAAAGGCTAGGAAAGGTGCTCACGAACGCGCAGCTGCTAGCGGAAAGTCCTCCAGATCTATCTCCCACAATTCCGCTATGTCCCTCTGCACAAGTGTGTCCTGGTCGAGATAGATGGCGCGGTTGACATATGCAGGCAAGATCGACGGAACGAGATAGCGAGCGTATACGATCGGCTGCGGTGCGACTGGGTCATTACCAATCCCGCGAGCGCGGAAGTGCTTCACGAACCTCAGACAGCGATGCCGAACGATATTCGGCCCACACTTTGACATCGTCGAGTCGCGGATCCTGCAGGTCGTCTAACGCGTAGCCCGCGGTCCGCAGTTCGGCCGACTTGAGGTTCGTGTGGACCGTCTCAAGCACGCTCTCGACGTCTGCGTGCGTCTGCGCGACCAAATGAAACAGCAGTCGTCGCCGGGTCGCTGAAGATGCATTCGAGATGGTCGAGTTGATGAGCGCCGTGAGTCCGATCGTATACGAGCCTGAAGCGGTGAAGAGGACGTGTATGGGCGCCGTGGACTGTGCGGAGAGCATCGGCTGCGCTTCACGCTTCGACCATGGCAAAGATCCGGTCGACCAGGCGACAGTGAAGGCGATGAGGACGAGCACGAGGTAACGTCGCCGGGCCTTTGTCCCGAGCAAACCGCCCATCTGTGGGCTTCTACGCACTCGCGCGCTGCGCCAGCGCCCTTCCGGCGTGCAGCGAGAGGGCGACGTTGATTGACATCTCCGTGAGGATTGCGCGCCGCTCTTCGCTTCCGGCAGACTCAGCCGCACCCGCAGGTGGTCTCTCCGCGCTCTTCCACCCGCGCAGCATGAGCTATCGAGACAAGTCGCGGACGCTGCGCCCTTCTCCACGGTCGTCGTCTCCTCCGCTCCGACGCCTCGCTCTTCCGCTCCTGTTCGTTCTCGTGCTCGTGTGCACGGCTCTAGTGCTTGTGCGCAATTCACAGTCGGTGGCGCGACGTTTCGGCCATACGTCCAGACTCGATCATCCGGCCTCCTCGGACATGGCTCAAAAGTACGCTCCGAATCCTTCCTCCGAGGCTTCCTTCGCGCTGGATCGCTCGCTTCCATTCCTGACCGCGCTCGTCCTCGTAGTCGGTTGCGATACATGCGAGCTCCGCAACGGAGCTCGTCGATCGGTCGAACAGTACAACGAGCGTGCGGCGAGCTGGAGCCGGGCCTCACGGAGTGGATCGACCTCATTGAGCGACAAGAGGAGGAGTGCGCACTCTTCACGAGCGATGTCAATCTTCGAGCCGTACTGCAGTCTGCCGTCAAGCAATGCGGAAGCTGGTACGTACATTTCCGGCTTCCGTCTTTCGTCCGGCTCGCTTGCGTGCATCTTGACGAAACGTGCGACATCCTGACCTTCGTTGATGCACAGGTGCGTCTGGGATCTCAAAACGCCAGCCAAGGCCGGTTGGCAGCTCTCGGACGGCTGTTTCCGGCCGTTTGTCTCGCCGCACCCGTGTGACGAGTGGTGGTTCCAGCGGCCGGGCGTCGCGGAGATTGACGATACGGTCGATCAGGAGTCGACACGATAACGAGGCTGTGATCTGTACAAAGATGCGACGCTGTCTATACTGCATTGCCCGCGAATCTGGAGTATGCGAGTGATCCGGCTGCGTTAAGACAACAGGAGGGAAGGACACTCTACAGCATGCACAAGTGTATCCTGACCCGCGCACGGCTGCAACAAGTACCGTCGGCACAGTAAACTTTGCCTGCCACGTGGAAAGAACGCACCGAAAGGAACGGTCAATAATCCCACGGCTCAATCCGCAAGCATTCTTGCACGAGGCAAGTCCCGCGCTGCCCACGAGAATCCTCGCGCGACGTCCGTCTCGTTCGCTAGTCGCAGGGCAAGCGACGCCTCGGTCGTCCAGTCGGCGTCGTAGAGTCCTGCACGGTGGAAGGGCTTGCCGAAGTTGTGCCAGACGTGGATTCGTCTGAGCAGCTCGGCATCGAGAACGAGGCTGCTCCGCTTCCTGCCGTCGAGTATGTCAAGAATGTCGGACTCGAGGAATCCCGAGTCGGTTTCGAGGTCGAAGCGGGCTGCGCGCTGCTCGCGGTCGCCCTCTAGCAGACTGGTGTGAAAAGCGAAACCGCTCATGTCGACGTTCCATCGGCGCACGCAGTAGTCGCAGCACCACTGTTGAATGGCGAAGCGGTCCTTGCTTTCCGCGGCTGTCGCGGCGGCTGGCGAAACGGCGGAGACGACAGGGCCTTCCCACCCCATATAGCCCGTGTTTCCGACGGGGAGGATCAGGAAGGTGTCGCGCTCGACTCTACGCAGCAACGACCAGAGCGCAGGTCGGTATGCATTGTCGTCGTCGGCGAAGTAGACGACGCCCTCGTAGCCCTCCTTGGCGAGGAAGTCGAGGGCGGCATTTCGCTGCTCGACGCCCCGGTGCACGCCGGTCGCTCGAGTCGGCACCGCAATGTAGTGGTGCTTCAACCCCGTTTCCGCCAGCAACGCCGCGACAGCCGTATCGGGCTCGTTGGCATCCTCGACGACGATCCAGGTGAGGCTCGAGGCGGACGGAGACGCAATCAGCAACTGAGCGAACACAAGCAGGTGCGGGTATCGAGTGATCGTGTCTTTTGTCTGTGCGCGCGCACGCTCAGCTCAGCCTGGCGGTCCGCGTAAGTAGGCGAGAGCGCGGAAAACGCACCGGAGTGATGAGGAAGAGCTGGGTCGATGTCGCTGACGAGCGGAACGCGTACAGGCTCAGGATGATCAGGAGCGCGCAGGAGAGTACTATGGGCCACGCATGACGTCGCATGAGGTGAGCGCGCGGGTGCCGGAGAACAAGGGAGGCGGTTCTCACGTGCGTCGCAGTTTGTTCGCAGTGACGACTCTCGCAGACGTCCTAGCTTGGATATGCCCATACGAGTGCACGTGCAGACGTGTTCCAATACAATGCTGAAGAAGGATAGTACGGGACAGATGAGGGACAACGAGGCAAACAGGCTGCGGTAGTCGGTACTCCTTCACGTTCCCTTCGCGTCCGAGACACGTTCGCCGACGTCTCGAATCTCCAACAACTGCCTGACCAGCATTTCGAAGGCGTCGTCTGAACCCCAGCCCAGAACATCCGCCGGGCGTTCGGCGGCGGTTGGCAGCGAGTACTGTAGCTTGTGCGCCAGCTCCGCGATAGCTTGTTGCCGGCATACAACCTCGGCTGCTGGCACTGCGCGCAGCCGGTCTACAAGGTCGCCTTCGTCACTGGTGACGTTGCCAATGAGGGAGTCGGCGTCGAGAAAGTATGCAACCTCGTCTTCGACGTTGACGGGCTGTCCGGTGTAACGGCGGAGCGGGATGCGGGAGTAGGTATCGCGGCGGAAGATCACGGGTATGCAGCCGAGTAGTATCGAGTCGAAGAAACCCTTGCGAGTGGGCGAGTCGCCAGGTGGTTGAAGGCAGAAGGTAGATTGCGCCATGTCGAGGTGCAGCGCAGCAATGTCGGCTCGGCTGGATTGCGGCGAGAAGAAGCGCAAGGCGACGTCGGCGTCGGACGAGTTGAGCGTCGTTTTGCGCTGCAGCAGTGTGGACGCGATGAGCTGGCGCAGCTTGAAGCCGTTGTGCGGTCCCTTGCCAGATTTGGGCGAGTTGGGTTCCGATTTGCCGCCAAAGGACAGGCTGCGACAACAAGCGCGATCAGGTGTCAGCAGTAAGAATCAGGGTGTGAGCAGGTGAACGGCACTCACAGGAAGCGTCGAGCCTGTCGCGCTTGCCAGTGCGCGAGCGAGGGAGCGGAACTGGGCGGCTTGTACGCTAGATGCAGCATCGAAGGCTACGGCGCCTGGTAGAACCACGCAAGCTCGTCTGTTGTCTGCCAGGGCATTCTTTCGATGCCCCAGACCACGGCGTTGTCCTTGACCACGGCTTGGGTTTGAGGTCGCAAGATGTTGTTCTCGTAGTCATGATCGATAAGAGCCAGTGATAGAAGGATTGACGGGTAGGTGCGGCGACTCCGGAACGACGAGATAGTCGTCTCCAGCCAGTCGACTACCTCGCGTTTGAGCTGATCCCGGTTCAGGGTGACCAGGTCGCGGTTTGGGCAGCTGCTGAAGCAGCGTGGCACCGCCCGAGCATCCAAATCGACGTAGAGGAAGTCGGCAGCATCCTCAGAGGCCGGCCAAAGCGTGCTGAGTGCATGTAGCCGGAGCGAGACGATGCTCTCGAGCGCGAACTGGTCGGTTTCGCGCATGACGAAAGGCCACGACTGCGGCATCGAGTCATTACTCAATAAATGACGTCTCTTGCCTCCGAAAAAGCGCGCACCTTCGGGTAGACGCTTGCAAAAGATGGAGTAGAGCCGAGCGACCGATTGACTTCGTCCTGCCAAACAGCGGAGAAGTTGCGCGGTTCGAGATCATCTTCGGGATTGAAAGAGCCCTTCTGGCAAAGAGCGCGGCACTCGTCTAGCTGCGCAGCAAGTTGCGCAGGGTGGGAAACGAAGGAAACAGTCGGAGGCGAAGGCAGCGGGCGAAGGTGATCAGCCGCAGGAAGACTTGTACTGTTCCGAAGAAAGTTCAGTATCATGTCATGCAGTAGATCGCTATGAATTGTACCAACCGCAGACCGATGGAGAGAAAAGCAAGAGCAAGCAGAGCGGCGAGGACAAAGCGACTGGATCTCCGATGCGGCAAACTGGGCCAGCACGAGCCTGTGCGGGCGACTGCACCGAGATAAACAGAGCGCATGCGTCCTGTCTGCCGCACATCCCGCTTCCGAAGCGGAAGGGGCGAGGGCAGACCTGCGGCGTCCCTCATCGCTTGCACCATCCTCTTGCGAGCACACCCTGCCTGACCCGCGCGTATTGCAGCGTCTCGCTTGTCGCTCTCGTACTGTGCTGACCTCGAATCATACCTCATTGCGGCGTTCCGCGGTGCGACCTCGCAACGCTTCATCACCTTCAACCTTCCGCATCGCTGTGGCGGAGCTCGCAGCCGACCGTACGCACTGCCGATGGCTCGACGCTGATGCTAGCTGCCAGCAGCCGCTGGATTGTCCCGCGCTGATCTGGTTAGCTAGGTCTGCATCCTTGGAACTGCTTTCGCGAGCGACGATGGGGATGGGCCTCATGCTACGAACGAACTAGGCCGTTCGTGACGACGACTGTAAACAGATTGCACAATACAGAGCGGTACACGTGTGCGCCAGAAGACCAGATAGAGCGTTTAAGCCCCCACCACCTCCTTCACCTCCGGCGCCGCGTCCTTCCACACGCCACAGGCTTCCGCCCACATGCGCTCCTCGACTTGGACGCCTTCCTTTGAGCAGGCAAAGGTAGAAGGCGGGAAGTTGTCGCCGACGGGCGAGATGAACGAGCCCTGCGTATGCGGGAGGAGGACGGCGCGCATGTAGTATCGCGTTCCAAACTCGGCGCTCCAGGCAATGCGGTCAAAAATCTTGCGTATCGAAACGTACTCAGCAATATTGTCAGGAGTGCCATTGGACCCATACGTGCACGCACCAGGCAGCGACAGGGCCAAAGTCGTCTCGCAAGCCCGACTGGCACAGTCCAGGCGAAGTGCTGGTGACCTGCACGTCGGCGCTCGCCGTAAGAGCGCCGATCTTACGCGCAAGGAACACGTCGAACAGCTTGGTGATCTGGTACATCTCGTCCGCCGGGATCTTCTCGCGGAAGCCCGGTACCGAGGCAGCCTGAAGAGGCTTGTCGGCGTCAAGAAGCAGCTTCTGCGTCTCTGTGCGAACCCAGTAGTGAACTGTTGAGGCAAGAAGGGTCACTAATGAGACGGGGCAAAGAAGGGGCGAATCCCGTCAAGACGCACCTTCGGAGGCGACGATGAGGAGCTGCGATTTAGCCATGGGAGTAGCACCG
The DNA here is from genome assembly GCF_050403205.1 of Rhodotorula paludigena. Classification (NCBI taxonomy): domain Eukaryota; kingdom Fungi; phylum Basidiomycota; class Microbotryomycetes; order Sporidiobolales; family Sporidiobolaceae; genus Rhodotorula; species Rhodotorula paludigena. The sequence continues at coordinate 49,621 of NW_027481410.1, read as the reverse complement.
TCGGGCTGCGGCAGCTTGGCGGTAGCTCCCAGCTTGGGCAGCAGGAGCAAGGCAAGGAGACCTGTCGAAACAACGTTGACCTGGATGTCCTGGTTGAACCCGTGAGGCGAATCGATGTGCTTGAGCGGCGCGACGCCGGCATTGAGCACTGCAAAGTCAAGGCGGTCGACGAGCTTATCCAGCTCGCCAACGAAAGCCTTCACGCTCTCGAGGCGGTCCAAGTCGAGCGCGAGAGCCTTGACCTCGCCGCGGAACGACGGGACCTCCTTGTAGAGTCGCTGAATCCACGTCTTGGCCTTTTCCGGGCTCCGAACGGCAAAAATGATGGTCGGAGTGTTGAGACGAGCAAAGTGACACGCGCAAGCCTAGCCGAGGCTGAGACAGAGGAGGATTCGGTTAACCTGCAGTGAGCCGGAGCGCGTGCCATGACTGAACTTCGACGCACCCCGATGTTGCGCCCGTGACAACAGCCACGCGGCCGGTCAAGTTCCCCTCTGGCTTGGGAGTGGACGCCGTGAGGTGCCCGAGCATCCACTTAAAGCCCGGAAGATCGGCGCCAGGTCCGTAGTGTGTCATTGTAGCGCGCTCTCGAGACGTAGCAACAGAGCAGAAGGAGGAAGAGCGGCAGGACAAGCGACGCTTGGAGCCGTGAGTGGCGGTTGAGTGGAGGCAGGACGGACGGCCGAAGGGATGATGACAAGCAGCGGCAAGGTGTCTCCTGACAAGACTGGCACAACCCGAACCGCGCTTGATAGCTCGAATCGATCGCCCAGACGAACAATTCTAGTGCCAGGCAATAATGGACGTCGAGTATTTGTGCGGTGTCACCCACCTACCCACCTTCAGCACGACGACATGCGTCCCGCTCCCCTCACCGCTGTTTGCCAATTATACGCGCTTCCCTCGCAGATTTCTCACATGGGCATGACTATCCCGGATTCCATTGAATCAAGTTTCTGGTGAGGGTGTAATAGAGAGGACGACGCTTCGAAGATAGCAGACAATGCAGCTCTGCAACATGGGTGCTGCTCAGAAAACATCGAGTACGCTGACTCAGACCCCAGCTTGCCAGCCGAGACCATTGATGAGGGCAATGCCGTCCTTGCGGAAATCGTCCGTCTCGATAACCGAGCCGTGGCGGCGGTGAACGAAGTTGGCCGCCCCGTCACGGTAGTCGGGCCAGGTCGGCGCACCGTCGACTGTCGCGGGTAGAAAATTACAGTCAGAACTGCTGATCATACCCGAACCGTCGTGAGGGAGATGAGGGTCAATACACCGCCGTTGTTGTTTGGCGTGCCGTCGACGATGAACGAAATCCACTGCGACGTGACCAGGTGCGCGAGCTCGGCGTCGCCAGGACGGGTGCCGAGGGTGTTGGCCGTCTTATACGGGTACGAGAAGACGTACGCTACCTCGACGAAGTGCGTCGTCTGCGATCAAATGCAGAATCAGCTACTGCTGTCCGGGGATGCCGTCTGCCCGACAGAGTCGCGCATCAGTCGGGACAGCGCGACTTACGCCAGTCTGGACAGTAGCGTTCTCCGCCGGCTGGTCGAAGCGGTACGAATAGACGGGCTGGCCAGCAGCGGAGAACTGTTCGGCAAGGAAGCGGCGGCCAGCCCCGAACTGGATGTCGCTGTGGACGGCAAGGCGCACCGTCAGAGTGTCGACTCTTTACTCTGTTGGGCCGGTCTGCACCGCACAAGAGACGGGGTAGAAAGGACGCACCCGTAGATTGCATTCGAACGCTTGTCCTGCAGCCCGGTGCTGAGGACGCCGTCACCAGTGTTGAAGGGGCAGCCTTGCGACGGATCGTTCGGGTAGTACTCGAGGAGCCTGCTGACACTGTCGGAGGTCAAGTTCGGGTAGCGGACGCCGAGATTCTCGACGAGCTGTTCGGTCGTGTTGATGCCCTTGGAGCCGAATGCCGACCCCTCATCGGTGTTAGCTGCAGGACGCAATGAAGCAGTTTTAACGTCAGATTGGCCCGCGGCGTCAATACTCGAAGCGAAGGGACGGACCGCCGACGAGGATAGGGACCCGGACAAAGTTGCCCTGGGCCATCACGTCCGACGGGTACGCCGAGATGAGCTCGCCGTCGACAACCGGCGACCAACTCCAAGGACTGGCAGACTCGTTGAAGGTCTTGAAGGAGACGCCGCGGAGGCAAGCGAGGACGTCGTCTGAGCCGCTGCAGCCGGCAGACTCGACGACGGAGTCGAAGCGCGGCTGAATCGCCTCTGGCGAGGCGAAGGAGGAGGTGAAAGGATTGCCGGATTCCAGGATCGCACCGTGGAAGAGCGGGGTAGACTGGAGGCCGTAGCCGAGCAGATGAGCCGACACCGACATCGCACCGGCACTGTGGGTACGGTGGAGTCAGCGATCAGGTCTCTGACCAGGCGTGTAATGCGCGTGTCCAGAGCGCAACGCACCTTTCGCCCCAAATGGTCACCTTGCTCGGGTCACCACCGAAAGCGGCGATGTTATCCTGCACCCAACCGAGCGCCAGCCTCTGGTCGTAGAGGCCGAGGTTGACACTGCCCTCGGCACGAAGCTCGTTGGAGGAGAGGAAGCCTAGAGACGACGTGCGGTAGTTGACCTGGACGTAGACGAAAGGCTTGTCCATCTCGACAGCGCGCTGCAGCATGTAGCTGCCGTTGTAGCGTTGATCCGCGTTTCCTCCCATCTGGAAGCCGCCGCCGTAGATCCAGAATCCGACAGGAAGAGCATCGTTCTCCGTCATAGCCGCCGGGCGGAGCACGTTGATGGTCAAGCAGTCCCTAGTGACAATCAGGAATCAGCGATCGGCGTAGAACGGGATCGGGTCGCCGTTGACGCACTCAGACTGCTCAAACCCGACATTGTCTCCGCCGATGCCCGGGCACTACAGCGGCAGATTGTCAGCAAGTAGCACATGGTCAACTGAGTCATTGGAGGCGGTTGACTCACGAACGGCGAGTACTCTTTTGCTTCGTACTTGCCGCCGTCGAAATGCGCGTCGAGCACGCGCGAGCGGCGGAGACGGAGATCGCCGACTGGCGATTGAGCGTAAGGAATGCCCAAGAAGGCTACGCGATGTTCAAGAGTATCTGTCAGTTGCTGTGAGACTCGAGGAGAAGGACGACTCACCATCCTGCGAGAAGGTCGGGAGGTGGACACCTTCGACTGTGCCGTTCTGGATTGTCACACTCGGCGAGCCGTTGTTGCGAGCAGCAAGCGGAAGAGGGGAGGCCCCGACAGGACCAACGGTAGCGAGTGCAGCGAATGCACCGGCCAGGGAGAGAAGGGAGAGCATCCTGGCTCGGACGTGGACAACTCTCTTCGAGAAGGGTGTCGTGCAGGGTCAAGCAGCAACAGCAACTCGTGCAGAGGGTAGCACGCGTCCCCGCATCGCAGACCAGAGGCAAAGCGGCACTCATCTTCCCTTCGGACCGGTGTCGAAAGCAAGTGGGGGTGAGCGGGAGTCGCGGGACGGCGAGCGAGGCCGGGAATCGACGCTAGCGCGGATTCAGTTGGGCTTGGAGCCGCATGCTCGCACAGCAAAGCCACCCCCACGGCAGCGGAAGGTCCGTCAAAGGGGTGAAGCGCGACGACGGCCCCGTAGCAGAGCCCGAGCTCCCCGAGACTCGAACGTGTCGTCGAAGGCTGCTCTGTACCGTATGTATGTCCTCGCGCACGCAGAGTTCGAGCTTTCTGTTTGATACGCCGGGACTTACTCGCGACCGTAGCGAGAGAGCCTTTCAAGCAGAGTAGGACGATGGAGACACGGTGATGGTTGCACTCGCGAAGAAGAGGCCGTAGCCTACACAACAAGCGAAGGAGGAAGAGCTATCGGCAGAAAGGTGTGTGTAAAGTAAGGCACAAGGCGGCAGCGAGAAATGCGAAGCGACGACGGACAAGCAACCCTCCTCCTCCTCCTCAGCCAGCGACAACGACAAAGCGCTCACGAGCGCTCGCCACGAAGACGGCGCGCAAGCTGGATGTCTGCGCGAAGCAAGAAAGCCAGGTCAGCCGAGAACGGAGGAAGACGGCGTGAGCAGAACGCACCCTTGGGCTGGATGGTGACGCGCTTGGCGTGAATCGCAGCGAGGTTGGTGTCCTCAAAGAGCGAGACGAGGTATGCCTCGGCAGCCTCCTGGAGAGCACCGATCGCCGACGACTGGAAGCGGAGGTCCGTCTTGAAGTCCTGCGCGATCTCACGGACAAGGCGCTGGAAGCTGAGAGGTGCGGCACGATCGAGTCAGCGACACGTTCGAATCAAGGCTATGCGCGCATGTGGGCTGGACGCACGGGAGCTTGCGGATGAGGAGCTCAGTCGACTTCTGGTAGCGACGAATCTCACGGAGCGCGACCGTGCCGGGCTTGTACTGCGAGTCGGCCACGAGAGATGAGCACAGGTGACTTCAAGTATGACCAAAGAAAGCGACGCACGCGGTGAGGCTTCTTGACACCACCGGTCTGCGGCGCCGACTTGCGGGCGGCCTTGGCGGCGAGTTGCTTGCGCGGGGCCTTGCCACCGGTCGACTTGCGGGCGGTTTGCTGCACGACAGCACAAGATGAGTCAGTACGAGCGCACGAGTCAGACGAATGCTGAGCATCGACATCGACGAGGCGAAGCGAGGGTGGCGCGGCGACGACCACAACAAACGCGTGTCGTTGGAGCGAGGGAAGAGGTGCATGCAAGTGCCGCGATTCGAGCAAATACTCAAGCCGACGTGCAGAGAAGGTTTCGGAGGGAAGCGCACCTTGGTACGAGCCATTGTGAGCGAGAGTGCACAAAGTGGTGGGAAGGAGGGAGAGAGGCGAAGCGCCAGTCTGAGCCCGAGTCTTGCAAAGCCCGCCGCGCGCGCCGCGCCGAAAGCGCAGGTTCGCCAGGTGCGCGCGCGGCAGGTAGCATCGCTTCGCGGCTCTCTCGACTCCTCCCTACCGCTCTGTCGCCGCTCTTCTCCCTGCAGGCACTAGCAGTGCTTATTACAGTTAGTGCGGGACCAGAACAAAGTCTCAGCAAGACGAGATGGGCACGAGGGAAGGCCGAAAGTGCCAACCTCTCGCCCGTGAAAGCCCTAGTGTCTCAGATTGGGCGCCTCGGCTAAGAAGTAGGGCGAGCTCGGGGACATAGGCTTTCCCTGGCCTCGAGTGGTGTTTCTAGCAGCCCCCAGCAGCTGCGTACTGCACAAGCTCCCAGCCTGCACTGAAAACGAGATCGCCCAGATTTGACGGGTAGCGCCGAAAGTTGGGTGTTGTCGACGAGGAGTAGGTGGCTCTCCTGCGCGTCCCTCCCCTCTTGTGGTGATCGGAACGCCCGCGCAGCTCGCTGGTGACTCCCTGCTCTCCTAGCAGTCCTTCACAAGGCTACAAGCGCGCTGACGAGGGGGATGCAGGTTGACGCGAGTTGCGGGAAATGGCGCGGTAATACAGCCGCGCGGCGGCAACTACTGCGGCGGCAGCTCATCCCCGCGTCACCCTCGGCTGTGCCCAGCGCACGACTAGTACATGTAAGTCTACGTTACAGCGCGCTGCACGGCTCCATGGCAGCATCGGAAGCAGTGAGGGATGAGCTGCGCTGGACGTCGTACGATGCCCCAGCCACGGGGAAGCAGAGCCACCTGACGCGCGTGGTTCGACCTGCCGTGGTGCTGTAGCCACTCGTGTGCACAGATTGCACGTTTGCGCTCTCTTGGCGGACCCAAGGTAGCGCACGAGCCGCCGCGTGGACTCCGCCTCTCGTCGCGTCGCTCCGCTCGACCTCGCCTTTCCTCTTTCGCCCGCCTTTGCTCGTCCCTCGTCCGAGTCCAGACGCAGAGCCCGCCGTAGCGCGCACTCAACTGCACGCTCGACCGTCACCGGCCCGCCATGGTGTTCGCCACCTCTGGCTCGAGCTTCTCCTCGCTGAGGGGACTCGTCCTCCGCCTCGCAAAACTTGGGACCGCCTACCCGATCGAGGTTATCGTCGCCTTCTTCTGCGCTGCCACCCTCGTCTACTTCCAGCTCATCAAGGTCAGTCACGCGTCCTTGCCGATGTTGGGGTCGCGAACAAGGGCCTTGCACGCGACGCGACTTGGTGGGCACAGCGTAGCAGTACCAAGACGAACACGTCTGGACGGGCCAGCAGGGTTCTTCGGAGCGCTGCACCAGGCTGGACAGGCCGCTACAGCTCTGTCACATGTCCTCCGCGCTCTAGGCACTTCTTGCCTTTGTGCTGGCGTGAAGGCCGGGCGCCCGACATCGCAACGGGACCGTCGTCTGGGGCGCCGACAGGAACAGTCCAATGTATTAGAGAAGTTGAACGACACGAGCGCTGACTCCGATCACTATATCCGCAGGTCGTTCGCAGTTCCGACTTCCTCCTCTACGACGACGATGTTCTTCCCAGCGCCAACGCGGCCAATCGTCACCCCTCTATCGTCTTTGCACCCAGCACTGGTCTCTGGTCTTCCGTCTCGCCGTCAGAGCCGGCCGTGGACGACGCAGTCGAGCTCTGGCTCCGGCAGGTCATCGTCGAGGTCCCCAACGCGATGCCGGTGGCGCGCAAGGACGAAGTCAAGGATCTCCTCGACGCCAACGCCGCACTCGCATTCAAGGGCGTCGATGATTGCTACGAGGTTCGTGGCGAGTGCTGGAAGGTGCAGACCCAGCCAGCCCTTAACCTCTCCGTCAAGACGTTCGCCTTCTCGTCCCTCGTCGGCCCTACGCAGTTCCTGAACAATTTCTCGGCTCTTCCGCTCGAGACTGAGACGGTTGCGCTCGAGAAGGTGCGCCGCATGGGTGGTCGTCGCCGCTACACCAGCTTCTTTAACCGCGGGCGGGACGACTTCGTCGTCGAGGACGCGTCCGAGCCGAACGAGGAACGCAAGAAGGAGATGGAAAGCGTGCAGTGGATGCTGTTTGCCGCCAAAGTTTTCGTTCTGCGATTCTGGGGCCTCGCCAAGGTGCGCCGTTCCACCGATCCTCCTTTGCAATGCGCCCGACTGACTCGTGTTTTCGCTTGCAGAAAGCCGACTCGGCCGACATCTTCGTGATGCTGATCGCCTACGTCCTCATGCACTCGACCTTCGTCTCGCTCTACCTCAACATGAACCGTCTCTCGCGGTCCCTCCGTCCCAACTCTGGCACCCTCGGCTTCTGGCTCGCCACTCTCGCCCTCGCCTCGTCCTGCGTCGCCTTCATGTTCGCTCTCCTCACGGCATGGTACCTCGAGATCAGCGTCAACCCGGTTCTGCTCGGCGAAGCTCTCCCGTTCCTCGTCATCACGGTTGGCTTCGAGAAGCCCTTCGTCCTTACGCGCGCCGTCTTTTCGCACCCAGCTATCGGACCTGGTGGCGCCTACGCCGGCGCACCGAGCCGTGGCTCGATGACGCCCGTCGGCAACGGCAAGGGCGCGACCCCGACGAGCGCAAACTTCGGCCTCCGCTTTGCCCCGCCGGTTCCGTCGCGCGACATCGTTCGCAACGCCGTCGCCAAGACGGGCGTGCCCATCATCCGCGACTACGCCGTTGAGGTTGCCGTCCTGGTAGTTGGCGCAATGAGCGGAGTCGCCGGTCTGCGCGAATTCTGCCAGCTCGCGGCCGTTATCCTCGTCTGGGACGCCCTGTGCCTCGTCGGCTTCTTCGTGTCTATCCTCACCGTCATGGTCGAGATCCACCGCATCAAGGTGATCCGCCACTTCCGCCGCACCGACTCGTCGGCCGACCTCTCTCGCCTGCTGGACGACCCGCACGCCTTTGCCGATGCCGATGCACCTGCCGACGAGATCGAGGTTCCGACTCCGCAGCTGAGCCTTGGCGAGAAGCTCGTGAAGCTCGCCACGGGTACCGCCCCAGGCGAGAAGGCCAAGTCGGGCAGCCCGACCGCCCGTCTCAAGGTCCTCCTCATCGCGGCGTTCCTTACGCTCCACTCGCTCAACCTCGTCACGACGCTCACCACGAAGACGGCGCTCGGCCGTCACATCGACCACTCGGCTTCGACTTCGCACATTCCGCAGATCGACACGTCGAACCCGGTCCTTAGCTCGACCCTTCTTCAGCTCGTCGCCGCGCACGATGCCCGCACTCCGCTGCTCGTGCACGTCGTGCCCGCTCTTCACTTCCAGGCCATCGACCGTACCGTCCCTGTCATCGATGCCGCGACGGCCGCCGCGCAGCAGGTCAACAACGCTCTCCCGCACCTGTCGGCCTCGACGTCCGGCTCGTTCGACTCGATCGACCAGTTCTTCTCGCGCTGGACGCGCCTCGTCGGAGATCCCATTGTTTCCAAGTGGATCGTCATCGCCCTCGGTCTCTCGCTCTTCCTCAACGGCTACCTCCTCAAGGGTATCGCGTCCGGCTCCGACTCGTTCGGCCACGGCTCCGCCGCCGAAGTCGCAGCGCGCATCCTCCTTGCGAGCACGGGCGCCGACGTTGCCAACGATGACGACGAGGCGACAAAGGCTCGCCTGCGCCGCTCGTTCTCCCTCCTGCGGGAAGAGCTGCAGAACGAGTGGACGCAGAAGGACGCCGCCGTCATGCAGCGCGAGTACGTCAAACACGAGCGCAAGGCCGAGCAGGAGGCGCACAAGGAGGTCCCGAGCTTGATCAAGGTTACGGCCGCCAAGCCCGACCGCCGCGACAGCGGTTCGTCGGATGACTCGTCGCCGCCCGGCTCGCCTATCCTCATTCGCACACGTTCGGCGACCCGCTCGAACGGCGTTCACAAGGCCAACGGCTCGCTCAACGCCCCGACCTCTTCTGGGGACGCTGCTACGCCTACTTCGCCCCCGTCCCGCGAGCTCAAGCTGTCGCCTTCGACTGTCGCTCTCGTTCCCGCTGAGGGCATCCCCGAGACGCCGCGCGACCTCGAGACGTGCGTCAAGCTTTTCGACGGCGGCGCTGGTGCGGTCCTTCTCAACGACGAGGAGATCATCCTCCTCGTACAGAAGGGCAAGATCGCGGCCTACGCGCTCGAGAAGACTCTCAAGGACTATCAGCGCGCGGTGGCGATTCGTCGTGCACTCATCTGTGCGTCCGGCTTTTTACGTCAGAGCTGCTTCCTCAGGACTGACCAGCGCACGCGCTCGCAGCCCGCGCCTCGGCTCGCAAGACGCTCGAGGCTTCGGACCTCCCGTACCTCCACTTCGACTACTCGCGCGTCATGGGCCAGTGCTGCGAAAACGTCGTTGGCTACATGCCTCTCCCCGTTGGTATCGCCGGCCCGCTCCGCATCGACGGCGCAGTCCTGCCCATTCCCATGGCGACGACCGAGGGCGCGCTTGTTGCGTCTACCTCGCGCGGTTGCAAGGCGCTCAACGTCTCGGGCGGCGTGACGACGGTCGTCGTGCAGGACGCCATGACCCGTGGTCCGGCGCTTTCGTTCCCGAGTGTCGTCATGTGCGCTGCAGCCAAGCGCTGGGTCGACTCGGACGAGGGTAGCAACATTCTCAAGGCGGCCTTCAACTCGACGTCGCGTTTCGCTCGACTCAAGAGCCTCAAGGCTGCGATGGCGGGTCGCACCCTCTTTGTCCGCTTTGCGACACAGACGGGCGACGCGATGGGCATGAACATGATCTCCAAGGTGCGCGATTGGCGTTACGGACGAAGTACGAATGCGCGTCTCAAGCTTGTATTTCATCGCAGGGCTGCGAACGCGCGCTCGATGTCATGATGACGGAGTACTTCCCCGAGATGAAGGTGGCGTCGCTCTCAGGCAATTACTGCACGGACAAGAAGCCCGCCGCGATCAACTGGATCGAGGGACGTGGCAAGAGCGTCGTCGCCGAAGGTATCATTCCGGGCGAGTCGGTCAAGTCGATCCTCAAGACGACTGTCGACGACCTGTGCCGCCTCAACGTGACGAAGAACCTCATTGGCTCGTCCATGGCGGGCTCGGTCGGCGGCAACAACGCCCACGCGTCCAACATCCTCACGGCGATCTACCTCGCGACCGGCCAGGACCCGGCGCAGAATGTCGAGTCGAGCAATTGCATGACCCTCATGGAGCCGATCAACGACGGCAAGGACCTCCTCATCACGTGCTCGATGCCGTCGATCGAGGTCGGCACCGTTGGCGGAGGCACGATCCTCCTGCCGCAGGCCGCCATGCTCGACATGCTCGGCGTCAAGGGCCCGCACCCGACTTCGCCGGGCCAGAACGCACAGCAGCTCGCGCGCATCGTCTGTGCGTCCGTCATGGCCGGCGAGCTGTCGCTCATGGCCGCTCTCGCCGCGGGTTCGCTCGTCCAGAGCCACCTTGCGCACAACCGCTCGGCGCCTGCCACCCCCGCACCACAGACGCCACAAATCGGCTCGCGCGCGACGACGCCGGCGATGGCTGCAGCTCCTCGTCTCGCTCCCCTGACGACCACCGCATCCGGCCCCGCATCGAAGAACTAGACGCTCGTCCGCATCGTTTCTATCCGCCAGACTCGCACTTCTCTGTTCCTCTCGCCATGGTATTCAGTCGTTCTTGAGCATTCCGCACCCTCGCCGTCATTTGTCATACTCTCCGCCGCCGCCGCCACCCCTGACGCAACACGACTGGCGTGCTCGCGCGCTCGTACACTCGGTCCGGGTGCGCGGATGCCCAGCACATTCTCACGCACCGCAGCCTCACCTTGTAGTCTTGATACCCGGAGCTTATCCAGATGACCCCGTAGTTCGTAGTCCTCTATCGCCGCACCGAACTCTCCCGTCATCGCCGCCCTTCGGCTCTTCCCACCGACATGTGATTGTCGGAGCTGTCAAGAGGACGACGAGTCCGTTGAAGAATCGTGGCTCGGACGTGTGAAGTCCTGCGTCTACGCTGCTGTCTTGCCTAAGCGCTCTCGCTCTCGAGGATTGCCGGCCGCTCGCGTCTTGCTACGGTCTCCCGCTATCCTTTGTGCAAGCTTCCGCACCGTCGCTCGACACCGCTTCGGGCTGAATGCGTATCGTCGCCTAGGCAAATTGCATCCAAGCTGTGGCCGCCTACGTCCTTGACCCTCCGAAGTCCCTCTCCTCTCCCCCGGGCGCGGATCTTTCCACCACTACCCCTCACCGCCTGCGACTGCGTAGCGGGCTCTTGCCGCCGTTGTCCGCTCGCGCTCAAATCTGCCCTCCTTCCTCTCCCGATCCACCCTCCTCCGGTCCCAGGCATCCCAGTCGAGCCATTCGCCGCATGACCTGTCAAGTCCGTCCTCTGCCGACCCGTGCCGCGACCTCTTCCTACCTTGCACCTGGGCGGCGTCCTCGTCGTCCTCCCGCGCGCGCTTCCCGCCCCTCATGGCTTTGCGCCACTCCTGCTCTTCGAAGCTCGGCCCGTACAGCGCCTCGCTCAGCCAGGGCGGGTTCGGCACGTCGCGGTAGGGCGAGCCGAGGCGTGAGCCGATTTGCTGGTCAAGCGGGAGGGGCGAGTGGGTCGGCGAGCGGAGAGTAGTTGAGAGCGACGTGGGGGGAATGCCGGAAGGCGGCAAGTGTGGCGAGTATGCGTCGAAGCTGCGTTGGACGGCGGGCTGGGCGGGAGCTGGCGACGGCGGGATGCAGCGGAATGAGAAGGTCGAGGGGTCGGGCGAGCGTGAGCGGGTGTGCTGCTGCCAATCCCCACGCCGGCTACACGCCCTCCCCTCGCCACCTCTACTCGGTGCGAAAGAGTCGTACGCGCTGCCGGACGGCGGGCCGTACAGCGTCGCGCGCGAGTCGGGCCCGCGAGACTCGGCGAGCGTGTGAGGTGCTGGCGGGCCGGAAGGATGCTCGTGCAGAGCTCGTGGCCTGCTCGAGTGCGCGACGTTCGTCTGACCGGGATCCGGACGAGCGGCGAGGGCAGAACAGCGCAGGTTGTTGCTCGCGCTACTCGAGCCTGGCGCAAAGCGGTCGTCCGGGCGAGACTGCAACGCGAACGGAAACGGCGCAGTCGCGCAGTATCCGAATGGCGACCGGCCAGAGCCGCTTGCATCGCGCCAGTGGTGTCGCTCGCGAGGCGATCCGGGGCGGAAGTCGAGCTTGTGAGGGTCGACCCGACCTAGCCATCTCCCGGACGATGGCGGAGGCGATGCCGGGCGGGCCGTCCGCGTCCTTGGGTTCGCCTTCCAGCTTGCTGTATCTGAGCGGTTGGCTGTGTGCAGACTGGTTCTCGGCGGGCGATGCTGAGGCGGACCGAGCGAGAGACTGTTGAAAGCGGCGACGCTCGAAGCCGGGTCCAGACGCAGCTGGGTGGGCGGGCGAGGCGGGAAGGAAGGGGGCCCTTCAGGCAAGGAGGAGCCTGAGCTCCGTTGGTCTTGTCAGCACTTGCCTCCATAGCGAAGAGCGAAAGCGACAACTAACGACGTGCAGCGGAACCATTGTTGACAGGCCGCCTTTGAGACCTTGCTGCGGCGGGAGGCGGAGCCAAACGCCTAGGACTCGACCATTCGTCGTCCTTGCGTAAGGGAAGCACAGGGGAAGGCATCAGTTCGGACGGTCGTTCCGGAATGGAGGGCAGGAGCTCACCTCGTCGCCGCGGCTGACGCGTCGCGCCTTCTGCGGCTCCTGTGGCACCAAAGCGTTGCTCCAGCCTCGCGCTCGGCTGGCGAGGACCGGCCGGTCGTCCTTCTCCCGCTCCACCTCCCACCACTCATCGTCGCTGTCGCCCCACCCGTGCGACTTGCTCGGCCGCCCAGTGCGGCGCTGACGGAGCGTCAATCGGGACTGGCACGGCTTGGGCGAGTCGGCAGACCGCTGCAGGTGCGGCTGGCGCGGCGGACCGCTCAGATGCTTGCTCGGGGTGAGGAAGACGGGAGGTTTCGCGCGAGCGGGCCGACTCGGGCTGTGCTGATCGGGCACCCACCGCTCCTTGTACGGCCCAGCCATCACCGCTGAGCCTTAGGGGACGAGTAAAAGGGACGAGAGCGAGCCGAAGCGGGGAAAGAGGAGACGGCGGACGCATAAAGAGGCGACTCGAACGTCTTGACAGCGTGCAGCCCGCTCGCTCCGCAGAGCACTTATTGGAACAGGAGAGCAGACTTGGCTCAGCACAGTGCTTAGCAAGGCGAGTGGAGCGGGAAAGCCCTTCGCGAGCGGTCGGCCTTCTCAATCTCGCATCGACGAGCTTTTCTTCTCGCCGCACAGTTAAACGGCGGTCATCGAGAGGCGCTCCAATCGCACTCAGCAAAACGTGGGGTTGTGGCTAGGTACGGAGTCGCAAGGGCGATGAAGAGGCTCCGACCCCGGTAAGGGTTCAGAGCGTGCCGCTTTACGTGCGCAGTCCGACGCCTCTCTCACGGCTGAGGGCGACGCCTTCCTGGCGTAAGTCGCTGCATTGACGACGACGAAACTTGAGGGCAACGGCCGCGCTCGGGGACGGAGCCTTGTCGCGGAGCAACCTTCTCCACGTTCCAACTCTCCGCTGCAGCTGCTTGAGTGAGGAATTGCAATTTCGGCATCGAGACGGACAGGCGGCGAGGCTATTCTTAAGAAAAATGCATGAGATCGTCCCATGGCAAATCGTCGTCAACCTGCATCGGAGATCCTCCCGCACTGTGCGAAGCTCCGCGCCGTCCTGCGTGTCCCGACCGGCTCGCGCGCGAGTGGCTGCGCGAACGGTTTCGCGCGTTGTAGGAGCTCCGGCGAGAACCCGGTACGTGCGGATTCGCAGTGTGCCCCGTCGGCCTTGTCGGACTGCCCTCCGGACTGGTCCGCCCCGACGACGGCGTTGTCGACCACCCGGAAACGTGAGCTGGCCCGGGCGCGTCGAAGTCAATTGGCGGCAAGAGTGAACCGGCGGCATGGCCGGGGCGCTCGAAGCGGAGGAGGCGGTGGCGCCGTGAATGGGGTATCGAGGTGTGTGCAAGCTGAGTACGTTGGGCGGCAAATTTTCTTCACCATGCGTGCCGAGTTGGCTGAGATCTACGACTGGACGAAGCATGTCATTGAAACCGTGGGAGGCGGTTCTCGCGACAGCGCGAGCACCGGGGAGGGCCTGTGTCGACGAGACTGGTCAGCACGTGTACTTATGATGGGTTTTCGACTGAGAAGTGGACTGACCAGTAGGGTGGCATGCTGGTGTACCGCCGCTCGAACTTCTCGGACATTGTGTAGTGTCTGTTGCAACTCAACAATGGGGTCGCTGTCGTCTGTGCCCGTTCCTATCGAGGTTTCGTAGCTGCGCATGAGGACCGCGCGGGCCCAGTGCGCGACGAAGACTTGCTGCTGGTGGTCGACTCGAGCACACAGCTGCTCAACCAGGTGCAGGACGGCTAGGACAATGTTGTAGCGCAGCTCGTCCATCTCGCGTTCCTCGTCGTCTTCGTGGCCATCGTGAATCGATCGAAAGGCGGTGTCCGGCGAGCCAGGATGGAGAAGGAGGACAAGGAAGTCTTTCTGTTGCTCGATGCAATCAGCATCTCATATTTTCCGAGGTGAACTGCTCTGAAACGCGCTTCTGCTAAAACGGCAGCCTGCGGCAAACATGCTGGTTCCGGCTAGGGAAAGCGCCGGCCTGGTCAGAGATCGGAAATGACTTGAAACTGAGAGTGAAAGCGCACCAGCAAGGCCCAGTGCACCATCTCAGCGGCGTCGCTTAGCGACATGGCCGTCCCGCGGGCCTCCCCGTCCTGCGGCCTTGCATGCTCGCCGACGAAGCGCTGGTGAATGCGCTCTTTGACACGGTTGACCCATGTCGAGACGTCGCGCAGGAGGTCCTCGGGCAGGCCGCTGCGGTCAGCGGCGAGTCGTACCGTGTCGACCATGCCATTCAGTGCAGCCGCGGTGCGCGGGCCCGGCTCGGGGGACGGACTGCGGCGACGCGACGCCATGATGGCAGAGGAAGAAAGAAGACGTACATGCGCAGAGTGCGCGAGCGGAAGCGACGTGATCGGACGATCCGCGGCGCGCAGGCGAAAGACAGGAGAGCGCGAACGACCCGAGCCGAAGGCCGGCGAATGCGCGCGAGGCGGACAAAGAGCAACGCTGACGACGCCCAAGCAAGAGCCCAAGCCATGCATGGATGCGAGCGCGAGAAGAAGCGTAAAGGAGGGCGAAAGGGCGATGGAGAGCCTTGAGCTCCAGCCCTCATCCTGCACTCGATGTGCTGCCCTCGAAAGCAGAGTCCCCTGACCAGCTGAAGTGAGAAAAGTGTCCGCAAGTTGTACACCCGTCGAAGTCAACCCTCTAGTGATGCAGCTCCCCCTTGGCCTCCTTTTCAGCGACCCGAGCGAGCAGGTGCACCTGGTCCGCCACGTCCTTGAGCACGCCAAGCACGCTCCGGTTCCCCTCGACGAACGCCATCTTCTTGTACACGAGGCCCTCGTGCTCGCCGAGCCGGACGCCGCGCCAGTACCGCCCGCCGTCCTCGGCGCGCGTCTCGATCTGCGCGTTCTCGGCCTCGACCCACCGCTCGATGACGCGCGCAACGGCGCGGAAGCGGAAGCGCGGGATGCGCGGGAAGAGGTGGTGCGGGGTCTGGAAGTTGAGGCCGCCGTGCAGGAAGTCGAGGTACTCGGGGCACGAGATGTCCATCGTCGTGCGCAGCTGGCGATGCGGGTGCGACTCGATGAGCTCGACAGAGGAGGGCGGGAGAGGAAGTGGCGTGGCTGAGTCGCTGGGAGGGACAATCGAGATCGGCTGCGAGAAATGCGAGAGGACAATCTGCAGGTGGGCAGCGATCAGCCGTGCTCTTCGGCGCGGACGAGTGAAGCGGAGTAGCGAACCTGGACGTGCAATGGGCTCGTCACTGCAAAGCTGACGATGATGTACAGCCAGCGGTGCCAGGGCGACTCGATGCCTCGCAGGACGATCCCGCCGAACCACGACCAGAAGAAGGCAATCCCGACGAGTTCAAGTAGGCGAAGCTTGAAGAGCGGCGAGCGCTTCGCCGGCCACTTGGTGAGAAGGAAGCCGTACGAGAGCGCGAAGAGGTTGAAGCGCGCGAAGCACATGACGATGTAGTAGAGCTTGTGCCTGCGACGAGTGTCTAGGGTGAGTTGCTGAACAGCAAGAGGCGGATACAAGCGGGCGTACTGATGCGGCAGGAAGAAACGCGCAAAGGCGTCAAAGTCGATCACCCGGTTGTAGTAGGTCGAGCGAATCGAGTCGAAGAAGCGGGTCGAGATGGCGAAGAAGGGAAGGTGCTGAATGTCCGGGTCGTGCTCCGGTGCATTCGTGACGACTGTGCAACGACGTCGGGGGAAGCTCGTCAGCACAAGAGCCCCGAGAGAGCAGAAAACGTCGACGCACGGTGATGAACGTTGTGATTGTCGCACCACCAGCCGACGCTCAGCCCGCCCAAGTAGTCGGCAAGCGCGACTCCGCACAGCCGGTCGACCCACCACTTGCCCGTCAGGCCCGTGTGTCCCGCATCGTGCACGACAAACGTGACCTGGTGCCAGAACGCGCCGAGCGCGACGGCCGCCGCGAGCCAGTCCCACGCCGAGCCCGACTCTTTCGCGCGGCGGTAGCCCCACACCGAGAGGGCGGCGAGCCCAAGGTAGATGACGAGCGAGGGCCCGTAGCCCGCGAGGAAGCGCGGCGGCGCGTCGAGCCCGCGCGCGTGGATCTCGGCGTGCAGCCGGCGGTGCGCGCGGCGCAGATGCGCCTGGTACAGCGGCGAGAGCGGGAGCTTGGCGTAGTCTTCGCGCGCGAGGGGCGGGTCGACGAGCTCGGGCGTGAGCACGCGGGCTCCCTCTGCCGTATGCGAGGCCGCAGCGGCGTTCGAAGGCTGCTGCTCCTGCGCGAGCTGGGCGGTCTTGGTCGGCGTAGCGGGCGGGCTCGACACGGTGATGGTCGGGACGGGGATGGGCCACATGCCCAGCTGGATCGGCGGCGTCATGTCGCGCCAGCCCTCGCCGAGCGTCTCGTCGTCGTCGTCGACCTCGACCCTCGCGACGACCCACCTGCCCATGCGCTGCCGCACGGTGTGGCCCGTGTGGTACGCCTCGATCTCGCAGCTCGCGTCCCGCCCGACATAGTGCAGGATCGAGTGCTCGCCGCCCGGGTGGAGTTTGAGCCAGGCGTGCGGCACGCGGTAGACGAGCGGAGGGTGCAGCACGAGGAGCTCGCCGCGCGCGATCCTGCTCGCGACTTGGTGCCGCGAGAGGACGGGCAGCGAGTCGTAGTTGGCTGGGAGGGGCACGCCCGGGCACGTGAGGCACTTCGAGTCGCGCGACGAGGACGGTGCGGATGCCGAAGGACCGGGAGGAGCGGGAGCGAGAGGGGCGGCGCTGGAGGGCGCCATGGCTGCGTGAGCGTGTCTGCAGCTGCTCTCTGCACGCTCGTGCGGTCCAGCCGCGTCTAGCTGCGAGTGCGAGCGAGGAAAGCGAGCTCAACGTGTGCTCGGCGCACTCTCGACCGCGACGCGTTGGCACCGCCTCGTCCCGCAGCAGCCTTGTCCTTTCAGGAGTAGCGCACCGCCACCGCTCACGTTCGTACGACTCAGCGACAGCTAGCGCGAAGCAGCAGAGAAGGAGTATCTCTCGGACTGCCACCGCGTGAAGGTCGAGCACCTCATCCGCGCAGTTACAAAGATCCACGTCGACTACCAGCTAAACCGCGCCCCGATGGAGTAAAAAGGGGGGTTTGTGCAAGTTTAGCGGCCGCCGGTGCGGTTCGCGCCCTTGGCGCGGGGCTGCGCCGCGGCGCCCTTCGCCTGCGGGACCTTGCCGGCCGGGTTCTTGACGCGCTTCGACTCGCGCTCCTGCTTCTGCTTCTTGCCCTCGGCGAGAGCGGCGGCGCTGTGTACGGCACGGCGGGAGCATGGGGAGGGGGTGCGTCGGTCGTGCGAGGGTGGTGACAGGGCGGGAGCGGCGACACGGCGTCGAAAACGGGTGACGCGAAGCGGGGATGTCGAATACCGCATGGCGACAAACGTGGCGAGGCAGAGGGAAAGGGACAGACAGGGAACCGTCAGCACGACTGCAACTCGTCTCGAGCAGCAGGCCAACGCGAGACGCACCGCTGCGCAGCGCGGACCTCCGGCTTCTGGTTGCGCTTGGCGGCGATGGCCGCCGCGTCGGCGCCGACGACGCCACGCGAGTGCTTGACGGCCTTGCGCGAGCGCTTCTTGGCCGTCTCCTCGGTGATGCCCTTCTTGTTGACCTTGCGGTACACGACCGTCCACGCGATCTTGCGCGGGTTCTTCCGCTGGAGGAAGAGCGACTCCTCCTTCGAGGTGACGAAGCTGTGGCGTGTGCGCAGTGCGGCGCGGCGAGGGAGTGCGCGGCATAGCCGAGGGGTCCGGACGAGAGGGGGATGGGCGGCGAGGCGGGATGAACGCGAACAAGGCGCGGGAGGTGGTGCAGAGTAGGTCGTAGAGTGCAGTCGAGGCGGTTCGGGCGATACAAGTGGCGAGATGGCGATGACAGGGTCGACGAGAGGGTGGACGAGGGAAGGAGCAGCTGGTCAGCATCCCGATCTCGCTCGCTTCGCCGCGGCCTGCCGGGCCCCCAGAGTCGCTCGAAAGCGCACCGGAAGATCTTCGAGTCCGAGCGGACGTAGAGCTTGCCCTGTCGTGCGCAGCGAGACGGGGTCAGCACGCCGTGAGCACGGTTGAAGCCGCCGAGCCGAGCTCCGCGCTCGCGCGACTTGGCGGCGAGAGGGCAAGGTGCGCACCTTGCCGGGGTAGATCTTGTAGCCCGAGAAGTTGCAGAACTCGACCTTCATGGTTGTCGGCGGTCTGCGAACGCGAAGGGGGGGAAAAGGGGGAGCGGGTCAGCGTGCCGTCGTCGCGAACCCCTCCGTCTGCCGAGCTCGCGTATGCGTGCGCCCGTCCGGGCAGCACTCTGCCCTCCAGACGAGCCCGCACACGCCCGTTCGCGCGCCCGCGCCGCCTCGTGTCCGCGCAAGAGGGTGCGCCAGGGATCAGGGCCTCGTCGCCGAAGCGACGGGCCATTCGGTAGTCGAGTACAACTGGGGTAATGCGGCCAGCTGAGTCCCGTGAGGAACCCAGCCAGCCTCCCATCACGGTGAGCTGAGTATAAAACGAAGTCGTCGTCTCCCTGGCGAGGAGGGGGGGGTGGTCGTCTCTGCGCGGCGGCACGACGAGGGGGCGCGGGCGCGGGCTGGTGCGCGGGCGGGGCGAGGACAGTGCGAGGCTCAGCGTGGGACTCGCTGGCCTTACCGGGCGGGTTGTCGGGCGCGAGAGAAACCAGCGGGAAAGGGGCGACCGCCGCGCGGGCGAGCGCAGCGCCGCCGCACGCAGACTTTTGCCCCGCCGCCAGCCGCCGCCTCGCACTCGCCGCGCCTCTTTCTCGCACGCTCGCTGCTCTGGGTGGTGCTGTGCTGGTCTCACGAGTCACACTCCCTGATGCAGACGCATCTCGCCCCCGCTTGACCGCCGCTGCTGCGAGTCAGAGACCCGCTTCTCGTCGCTCTTCTCCTGCTCTGCACCACGCTGAGCGGCTTCTTTGCCGCCCTGAAGGGCTGTCATTGCTTCCGAGACACCCTGCATTACGCCCAGACAGGGAGGACCCCTTGGGAGCGGGTATCCTACTGCTTCACGTTGCGCCGCTTCACAGAAACGCTCTCGTCATCCCTCCGGCAGGGCCTGCAGCTCGACGAGACACGCTTGCCGTAGCGGAGAACCTGCAGGCCGCTGCGGTGACGAGCGGCCCGTCGGTCGCGGGAGCGACCTCGCCCTCTCGCTCCGCGCGCGGGTCCTCTTTTCTTCGCTCTCGCCGATGCTCGTCGCTGTCTCCGAGTGGGAAGGTGCGTGAACGAGGATTGCAGACGTAGGCTAGAGGACATGCAGCTATGCGGGGGATGGCAACAACAAGCGGACGGACTCGGGGCATGCGAGAGAAACGAGAGGCACGACTGCGACGAACGACTAAGATCCAGAAAGGTGCCCACTCGAAGTGAGGCGGGGCGAGCAGACGGGGCGTCAAGCCGCGTACTGCTCGTCGCACCCGGCGCAGAAGACGAGCGTGCCCGTAAACGGCGTGTAGCTAAACACGGGCGCATGGCCGCGCTCGACGTCGCTGCGTGTCCGCAAACTCGAACATCAGCGCCTCGTTCCGCTACCTGCAGTCGCGTATGTGTCGACGCAGAGATCGAAGAGGAGAGAGAGAGACGCACCCGTGTGCGGCGAATGCCGCGATGAGCGGGTGCAGCAACCCCGCCGCGATCCCCCACCCGCACTGCGCGCACCGCGCGCCCGCCTGCGACCCTGGGGCTGCTGCGGCGGCGGACGCGCGGATGGAGCCGCCCGAGGCGCCGCAGGCGGGGCAGGGCGCAGCGAGGAGGGCGAGTTCGAACGCGCGGGCGGACGAGGCCGACGCGAGGTGGGCGTCGGCGGCGTCGGCGCCGGTCGACATGGCCGAGTCCTCGCCCTCTTCGTCGAGGTCGTCGGGCTCGGAGGAGGAAGACGAGGCGGCCGAGGTGAGCGAGGGGAGGCGCGGGACGTGCAGAGGCGAGGGGAGCGAGAGGGACGGGTCGAGGTCGTCGTACAGAACGTCGAGGGGCGGTTCTGTTGCGTCGCGCCGGCGCGTGAGCCCGAGAAGTTCCGAGCGAGTGAGAGTGGCAGAGGAGACGCACCTTGGCCGTTGTCGTCGTCGACGAGCTGGTCGACCTCATCGGGGAGGACGAACCTGCCCTCGTCGCCAGCCTCGTCCGCGGCGACCCTGCGTTCCCACTCCCACCTCCTGCGCTCCCTGCGCACCTCGACCTCGAGCTGTGCGAGCTCGTGTGCGTCGTACTCCTCCCACTCGCCGTGCGCGGTCCACCCGCCCGGGGCGTCGGGGAGGGCGTCGGCGTCGGTCCCTGCGCGGGCGCGGGCGAGGGACCGGGCGTGCGCGCGCGAGAGGCGGGCCGACTCGTGGGCTGCGCGGGCGCGGAGAGAGGAAGGGGACGAGGACGAGGCGGGTGGTGGGGGAGGGAGGGCGAGGCGGCGCGACGAGGACTGCGACTTGTAGGCTCTGCCCGGCGGCGGGGCGCGGTAGAAGGAGGTGGTGGTCGGGGACGAGGGGAGGGCCGAGTCGCTGCTGGGCGCGGGGCGGAGTGGGGACGAGGACGAGAGGGCGAGGCGCGAGGGCTGGAGGGGCGCGTGTGCTCGTGCGTGTGCGTGTGCGTGTGCGTGGGGCATCCGGCGCACGCAGAAGCGGGGTAGCCACGCGCAGCGGGCGGACACGAGAGAGAGACCGAGAGACGCGACAGAGCGCGACGAGAGAGCGCGCGAACGAGGCGACCAAGGCGAGGCTGCTCCAGTCCTGGCTGGTGCGACCAGCTGGCACGCGAGTGCAAGTGCAGCTGGGACAGTCTCACGGGGCACGCGCTGATTCCCTCGCAGCGTCTGCTCGCTGCTCCGCCTCGTCTCCATCCTCGTCCCCATCGGCAGCTCCACCCGACCCGACTCTCGCCTTCTCGCTCTCTCGCTCTCGCCCGCTCTCGGGCATGTCGACCCTCACCGACAGAGAGTGCGCCGCACCTCGCTGCCCTCCACCGCCGCACACGCTGACCCTCCCGCGCCAACACACACAGCCTCCTCCTGCACGCCCTCCAGCTCAACTACGTCCGCGCCGTCCTTCCGAACCACGCCCCGCTCCACGCCATCGCCTCGAGCGCCGGACCCTACAACCTCGTCGCCTTCCCGCCCGCCCACGACCTCGCCGCCGCGAGCCCCTACCTCGCCCTCTCGCGCACCGCCGACCCGCACCGCTGGCCCGAACTCGCCGCGGGCCACGCAGGCCGCCGCAGCCCGCCGCTCGCTCTCCAGCTCGTCGCGAGGGGCGCGGATCCCGCCGCCCGGGACGACGCGCATGTCGCGCCGCACCGCAGGAGACGCGGGCCGGGCCCGCTCCAGTACACGCAGACGATCGGGAAGAGCGTCGCGAGCGCAGGCATCAAGGTCGATGGTGGGCGCCCGAGGTCCGGCCGGAGCCGTGCGGGCGTGGGCGGGCTGCACGAGCCCGCAGAGCGAGACGGATCGGTGCAGGAGCTCTCGACCTCGGCTCTCGAGTAAGTCCATTCCGTCTTCCTGTACCCTGGCTGCTACTGACGCACCCCCTTGCAGCCGACGAGACGCCACCGAGGCGGAGCAGTACAAAGACCGCCTAGGCGGGCACGACGACCCGACCAACCGCTTCCTCCCGCCGCCCGTCGTCGTCCACTCTCCCGTAAAGACCCCTCGCGACTCACCCGCTCGCGCTCGGCACTTCTCCACTTCCCCTCCCCGCCCAGGCGCCCCCTCCGCCCTCCGAGCCTACGCGAACGGCTCCTCCCGCGCCGCCGAGCCGTCCGGCGCCGATTTCGGCCAAGCGGATTCGAGCGCTCCCTCAAAGCCCGAAGCGGAGGAGCGCCGCCCGCGCTTTGCCGACAACGCAGCGCACGTCGTCGGACCCTCTGCCTCTCTTGCCTTTGCACACCTCGAGGAGCAGGAGGGCGACTCGAGCGTCCCTGCGAGTCCCGCGTCGCCGAGCGACTTCCCGCCGCGCCCGCTCGAGTCGGTCGCGACCTCATCGCTCGAATCGCCTACGGACATCTCGGCTGCGTCCTCGGCGGCCGTCTCGCCTAGCACCCCCGCAGATCCGCCCACACCAGCCGGAGAGGTAGGAGGAGGCGGCGGCGGCGGCGGCGCCAGTCTCGCCAGCTCGGGCATCTCGCTCTACGGCGCCGCGTCGAGCCGGCGTGCCTCGTCTTCTTTCGTGCGCGCCGCGCCGATCGGAGACAGCGACAGCGACTTTTCGTCCTCTGTCCGCCTCGCAGCTGCGCCCTCGCCCCTCTCGCCCGTCCACCCTGCGCAACCCACACCGCCCCCTCCTCCTCCTGCTGACTCGCCTGCAGCGCCTGACCAGGATCCTGCACCGGCGCCAGCAGCGCCAGTGTTTCAGCTCCCGCCCGGCCTCAAGGTCCGCGAGAGAAGGCGCGTCAATATCCGCCCGGGGGCGTTTCTGGCACAGTTTCAGGCGCAACAGGCGCAACAGGCGCAGGCGGCGCAGCAGCAGGAGCAGGAGCAGGAGCAACAGGCAGCAGTTCCAGCGGCACCGGCACCTGCGCCTGCGCCTCCTCCCGCGGCCCCGCCCGAGCCTGCACCTGCCGGAGCACTGCAGCCCGCCGCCGCTGCTCTTCCCGATTCAGCACCATCCCCAGCGCGCCGCCGCTCCTCGCGCCACGCGTCTTTCGCCTCGTCGCAGGGGGACATGACTCCCGCGGGCCCGTACTTCCCGCCTCGAAGCGCGTACCTGTCGCGCCCCTCCCCTTCTCCATCAGCCAGCGCGCCCGCTGCCCCGCCCCGCTCTGCACTCTCCGCGCTCCTCGCCGCCGAGTCGAGCTCCCACTCGAGCGCCTCGGCATCGGGCGGCTTGTCCGGGCTAGGCTCGAACCCCTTCTCAACGCTGTACCAGTCGTGCGTCTCGCGCGCGGCGGCCGACGCGCTCTCGCTCCGCCTCTTCTTCCCCTTCTGCGCGCAGCGCCGCGCGCCGATCGAGCTCGGCGTCAAGCGCGACGTCTCTGTCGAGGAGGTGATTGGCGCGGCGCTGTGGGCGTACTGCGAGGAGGGCGAGCGGAGGGACCCAAGAGGCGTGGACCTGCTTGGGGAGGAGGGAGAGAGGGGCGCGAGAGAGGGGAGGGAGACGGCCAGGTGGGATTTGAGGATCGTAGAGGACGAGGACGGAGACGTCGACGAGGACTTTCCGCGTGCGTTTCTCAAGCGTGCGGGAGAAAGGGAGTAGAGGCTGACCTTCTCAATGATTTGCAGCCCTCGACCGCACGCGCAACCTCTCGGCGTTTGCCTTCACCGACTTTGCCATCGTGCGAGCCGAAGGCGAGCAGGGTGCGCTCCTCTTCCTCCTCTTGTCATCCTTCCGCTTGACATCTCATACACCTTTGCGCACCCTACACAGTCGAAGACAACCTCGCCAAGCAGTCGACCATCGTCCGCCGCCCTTCGCGCATCCTCCGCACCGGCATCCCCTCGGCCCCGCTCGCCGCGCAGCCGCCTCAGCCCGACGGCCGTGCTGCGCCGCGCCACAGCGGCCTCGACCCGCAGACCTGCGCAGGCGGATCGGCGCTCGCGATTCCCGTGCAGCTCCGGGTCGTCGTGTCGCCTGAGATGGGAGGCGAGGGCGCAGCAGCGCCTGCCGTGACGGAGGTGCAGGTCCCGAGCGACATGTATCTCGTCGACGTGCTCGGTACGTTCGCCCTCCTTGCTCCCCTCGCGCACGTGTGTCAACTCACTTCCCCCACCTCGCGCGCGCAGACCTCGTCCTGCGCAAGACCCCCTCCCTCTCCCCCTCCTCAGCGCGCGACTGGGCCCTCGTCGTCCGCCTCTCTGACGGCGACGTCGTCGTCCCGCTCGACCGCACGGTCGAGAGCCTCGGCGAGCAGCACGAGCTGGTCCTCGTGCCGCGGAGCCAGGTTGGCCCGGGAGGCGTGAGGAGGTTGGGCGGAGGCGCCGGAGCGGGGATGGATCCGTCTCGTGCGTTGCGCCACAGCTTCTTTGTCGCTTCGAGCAGCTTGCTCGAGCTCATAGCTGACTAGACGCCACGTGCGCTGCAGAATCAATCTTCTCGCCCGCTGGGCAGGGTGCGAGCCAGCAGCCGCCGTATCAGTCGACTTCGCAGCTTGCCGCGGCGCCCTACCTCCACTTCAACGTCCTGCGCAAGCTGCCCATGTCGCTCGGCGGGCGGCATGCGCGCGTCATCGCCATCGACGGCGACTAGTGCGTCTCTTCCTCTTCCTCCTCGCTCCTACAGCTTGTACCGACGCGACGCCGTTCACAGCCTTCACTTCATGCCGCCCGAGCACAATCACCCGGCGGCGGTCGCGCACGGCGGGCTCACGCAGCAGCACGACCCGGGCTCGGGCCGCACGACCTCGTTCCACATCTCTGCCGTGCACTCGTGCCGCGTCTCTCGCCGCTCGGCGTCGAGCTTCAAGATTGTCGTGCACACCAAGCGCAACATCGACAAGCGGTACGATTTCGAGGCCGAGAGCGCCGAGCAGGCGCGCGAGATTGTCGAGCGCGTGCGCGACTGCATGGAGCTGTACCGCGGCGAGCAGCAGGAGCAGCACCGCCTGCAGCGCAGGCGCTAGCACTCTCTGCACCACCCTCATTCCGGTACTGGACAGTGTCGAACACGTTGTATGAACAATGCAGAACCCCTTGGGACCAGGACAACCTCGAGAACCCGAAATCTAACGTCTACGCTGCGAGACGGAAAGGCAAGGATCGTCGCCCGTCTACGCCTTGACCGCCTTCGCCGCTGCAGGGTCGCCCGGCGGAAGCTTCCCGAGTCCCTCCTCGCGCCCCGGCTCTACCTCGACCATGAGCCGGACAAGCCACTTCTGCAGCCTCGCCGCGAGCCAGTCGACGAAGATACCCCACGGCGTCCACGTGCGCGCCGACGTGAGCTCGACGATGTACGGCTTGTCGTCGGCGGAGCCGGGCGAGGGGAAGCGGCGAGCGAGAAAGTCCTCCCAGCGAATCTTGCGCGCGCGAGTCCACAGCTCGGCTGCGAGCAGGGAGCCATTTTCAGCATGCTGGCAAACACCGAAGAGAGCTAGACGGAGTAGCGGCGAGAGAGAGAATCAGGCACAACGCACTCGCTCCCCACGGCGCAGGTGCGACAATCTTATTGGTGTTCGGGTCCTTGTACCACGACGTCCCGCACTGCGGAGACGCGAGTGACGTGTGCTCGAGACGCGTGCCGAGGTACTCGTTGTAAGCGTCCATCACTTCGGGCTTGACGACGATGGACGACAGGCGCTGGTCGTAAATGCCCCGAATGATGCGCGCGATGAGCTCGGTCTGTGGTCGCAGCAAGCGAGGTCAGGCAAATTTGCAGTGACGGGACGAGACGTGAACTTGAGCGCACGTTGTGGCCCAGAGTCCAGCCCCAGGATTGACTGTAAGGCAGAGAGCAGGCAATGATCAGCTCCTGCGACCATACCCTGAGGAAAACTCAGCGAACCTGATTGCGTTCGGACCGAGTACGGCGAAGTAGTTGGGCACGCCGGGCACTGCGACGCCGAGGTAACCGTACGCGCCCTTGCGCTCTTTCCAGACCTCGCGCAGCTCGCGGCCGTCCTCGCCGTAGACGCCCTTGTTGAGCCCGACGCCCGTCTCGGAGACCTCAAATCCCGTTGCCCAGGCAATGCAGTCAACCTCGACGTGGCGCCCGCTCTTGGTGATGATGCCCGTCTCGTCCACCGCGACGATGGGGTCGGCAATGAGCTCGACGTTCGGACGGTTCAATGAGGCGAGCCAGCCTGCGTCGTAGGCAACGCGCTTGCAGTGCATAGCTGTGGCGGCGAGAGTGAGTTCAGACGGACGGGCCAAGGGAGAGAAAGCGGGCGATAGTCGACGCACGGTACTTTGGAATCAGCGTGTCGTGGTACTTCTCCGGCAGCTCGCGCTTCATGTAAGCGACAATATTCTGTGCGGATGGGAAGAGTGTGTGAGCCTCACATTGAGTGATTCGCAATAAAGGGGAAGCACACGGTAGTCATGCGCTCGCGAAGGTCCGACGTCCATGTGCCGGTGCCGCGCGACAGGATGTTGCGGTCGTATTCGAGGTAGATCTTCCAGCGGTACAGGCGGAGTACGCCGGGTATGCGGAAGAGGAGGCGCTGCAGGAAAGAGTATTCAAAGTTGACCTTAGGGCGGAAGTAGCCGGGGGAGCGGATGCTGCAAAGCATACAGAGCAAGTCAGCCGGGGGCACGACCTCCACATGGCTAATCGACGCACAACTGTGTGATATGGATACCCTCAATGTCGACAATATTTGGGATGACCTGGATGCCGCTTGATCCGTTGCCGACGACTGCGAGGCGCTTGCCCTTCAGGTCGACCTCGTTGTTCCACCGCGAAGAATGCCATTGCAGGCCCTCGAACTTGTCGCGGCCTGGGACGTTCGGAATAATCGGCTTGTTGAGCGCACCAGTCGCCGCGACGAGGATGTCGGTGATGACCTCGAACGTTTCGCCGGTCTTGACCCGGCGGAAGGTAACGGTGTGCATCTGCGTGGTAGCGTCCCAGCGCGAGCCGACGAACTCGGTCTCGAAGACGAAGCGATCTTGCAGACTGTGCCGGGTCACGATCCGCTTCCAATACGCGAGCACCTCGTCTCGCCCTGCCCACTTAGACGAGAAAGACGGATTGAGGTGCGAGTAGAGGCAATAGAGATGAATGGGCACGTCGACGCTGTGAGGCGCCTGGTCAGTCATTCGAATCCTGACAGGCTGAAGAGGAAGAGCGACAACACACGCGGTTCCCGGCCACGTCGAGTCGCGCCAAACACCGCCGACATCACTGTCGCGCTCAAAGACGGTGAAGACGACGTGCTTGCCCAGCGCTTCTTGCAAGCGGACGGCTTGTGCGATGCCGGCTGTGCAAGTGGGGGAAGCAGTCAGCGAAACTCAATGCGCGATTCCTCCGACGACGCGCGAGCTCACAAATGCCACCGCCGACAATCACGACACGCAGATTCCGCTTCGGCGCCATTGTGCAGGCTAGCCGTGCTTCGAGAGCGCGCGAGCGGGGCGGTGCGAGCGAAAAGTTGCGGCGGGCCCGGCACGTGCGGCGGAAGAGAAAAAGCACGCGAGAGAACCGCACACAGTGACAGTCAAGTGCAGGGAAAAGGAGAAAGCCAGGAAGCAATGGGAAGGGAGCGAGAGCCAGCTAAGCGGCAGCCGGAGCCGCGGGGACGAGATCGCACGCAATGGCTGCGGATAGTGCCGTCTTCGCTGGGAGTCAAGGGGTGGACAGCACGGGTCTGAGCACTCCTCTGTGGCCCCCGTTCAAATTGAATGCCGGAAACGCGAGCGGGCGAGAATAACCCGGGCCTCTTCACGTGCTTCCGCTTCTTCGTGGCCCCATCGCTTATGACCTATATACTGGCTTTTCGGCGACAGACTACGCCCGACTATCATAGTCCGTCCTGACCGCCAGTCCTTTGAACTGAAAACCCTTGTTGAACTCCTGGTCTCCGTAAACTGGCCGGTCCCAACTGTGCTTGACCCGAGCTCTGGTGAATTCTGCCGGCCGACCGTCTCAGCAATAATTAGAAACAAAGTTCCCGGAGAGAGAGGTACGCACCCAAGCCCGAGACTGGCTCGACCGGCTGCTCCGTCGCCTTGTACAGTCCGAGGCGCTCGAGCACCGGCGAAGGCGCCACGACACCAGTCTTCCAGTCATGAGCCGCCCGCGAGAAGTAGAAGAGGCCCATCCTCTGCACGTGTGCCTGGTCCTCGGGCGGGCGGACCACACGATGGATCGTGCTCTTGAGATACCCGCCGGTTGCGAACGACAGAATGTCGGCCGTCTGCGCAGGGATTGAACAGCGTGAGCAGGCTTTGAGATAGTGGATTTGGGTACTCACGTTCACAACAATAGTGTTCGGGATGTACGGGACATGCAGCCACCTGTTGTCGGGCGAGAGGATCTGCAGCCTGCGAAATACGCAGAACAAGCGCATCAGAAGCGAGCGGATTCGTTAACAACAAGAGTGACGAACCCTTGCACGACTTGCGAGAAGAGCAAGGTCAGAATGCCGAAGTCCGTGTGTCCGTTGAGGTAAGCCTTGTCCTTGAGCTTCTCGTCAACCTTCTTCGAGTTCGGGATGTAACGCATCTGCGCGCGATTCTTGTATTTACTTGAGCCAAATAAGACTCAACAATGGGAGCGGGAAGCAGACGCACGTAGCGTAGGTGGTCTTCCGTCGGTCGTTCCCATGCGTGTGCCTGTTAAAGGAGAGGTAACCGAGCCGCCCCAAGCCAACGGGCTGACTCGCAACGCACTGCCGCAAAGTACTCCTCAGGGAGCTCTAGCATGAGCGCAAGGAGCCGCAGGAGAGGGTCAAGCACCCGTGCGTGCACCTTGCGCTGGAACGCTTCAATTTCGGGCTTGAACGGCTCGAGGTGGTCGAAGTCGGGAAATTCATGAGTCATGGACGGCGTGATCTTGGGTAAGCAGAGACTGCATGTAGGAACATCAGCACTTCGTGCATTTGTGCTTGTCGCGGCAGACTCACGCTTCCGAGTTGTCCTTCACGCCTGAATCGCCCATGATGCGGAACCCCTCACGGAATCCGAAGAAGTTGCCGCGGGCAAAATCGCACGGGTACTTGCGCTTCTCGTCGAGTGAACTGTTGAGGAAAGCGTTGCCGATGGAGTGTTGGCGAATGACGTCCTCGTCCAAGATACCGGTGTTCTCGACAAACCTGTCGGAAGTGGGAATCAGTTCACGTCGGTGAGAAGCAGGCGAAGGCACGCACCAGAAGCCGACCTCAGTCACAGCGTGCCGCAAGTCCGACACGAGCTCCTCCTTCCTTGCAGGCCATTTGGAAAGGTCGATGCATGCGAGCTCAGCATACTCGAGCTGCTCAGACGTCGGAGCGGGACGTTCCCAGACTGGTATGTCAAGCGCAGACGAAGGCATCGCTTCGTTGGACAGGAGCCCGTGAGCAGAGCGGGGCAAAAGTCGAGCAAGCCTTCGAGGACACGTTCAGCGGCGCTGTGGGGCAAGCACGTCGACGCGCAGACGTGGCAGACGCTCGAGATAGCCTTTCCCGGCCGGCAGACCCGCACGCAAGGCGTGATTCATCGCTGGAGACGGCGACATCCTGGCTCGCGATGGTGTGCGCAGATCCTCGAAGGGTCCTACAAAGCAACGCCCTGGAGATCGCTGCAGGTGGGAGGAGCGCTGCGACCTGTCCTCAGGGGAAGCTGAGCCAGCAAGCAAGCCGTGAAAGCTGTTGTAGCCTGCAGGCGAAGGCATTAAGTGCTTGAGACCTGATGAAACGCCGCCGCCGAGGCGAGACCGGCCGCCTCGCCGGGATCTCGCTGGCTTCTTCCGCTTGCGTGCTCCCGCTGTTTCCGACATGCTCGAGCACCTGCTCAATGACTGCCAAGCGCAGCACACCCCGGTTTGGCGTTCTCCAGCTCGCTGCGCGCTGTGACTCTCGTCGTCTCTTTTCCGCCGCTGCTGTTCTGCCGCTGCTGCTCCGCTAGGGATGTCGTGCAGCTCGCAAGAAGACTACAAAGAGCAGTTCCCAACTGCTCTTGAAGCTGCTGTGGGGAAGGCGCCATCCGAGGATGCGCTCGACTTTGAGGAGCGCTTCGCCGCCATCGACCGGAAACGTCTCATGCGCCGCGTCGACCTGCGCATCATCCCGTACATCTGCCTCACATACATGGTCGTCCGACTGGATCTCGGGAACGTGGCTAATTCTGGTACGTCAATCCGTTTCGTGGCGTGCGCAGTCCTTTTGACCCAAATTCGAATGCTGCAGGGACAATGAACTCGGAAGCGGGCCATTCTCTCAAGCAGGTCCTGTCCCTGGATGCCAAGCAGTGGGCCTGGGTCATCTCATGCTTCTACTATCCATACATGTTTTCGTGCGTCCGCTTTCTGGCTCCTGCTTCCGGAGACGCACCGTCCCTGACCAACTCTTGCGACACGCTTGGTGCAGTGAACCCGTCTGCACCTTCTTTGTCAAGCTGACGTCGCCTTCCGTCTGGCTCACTCGCATCATGGTCAGCTGGGGAGCAGGTGAGCCGCGTGCAGTCCCGTCAACGCCGAGGCGCGATCTAACTCCGACTTGTTTCCTGATTTCTGCAGTGATGGCTTGTATGGCTGCCGTGACTGTATGCTCGAGCGGAATAGAGGTGGTGGACAAGCACTCACGCAGGATGTTGTGCTGCAGAATTACGGTGGTCTCGTCACCTGCCGCGTCCGTGCGTACTCGTTCCCTCCAATCGCTCCTGTTCTCGTGCAGTGCTAACGCTAGTGTTGTAACAGTTCTTGGTCTCTTCGAAGGTCTGCCTGTGCTTGGTATCGCTTGCGGGATAACGGTACTCAAGTCTTCTTCGCCCGTCAGGCTCCTACTTCACGTCGGTCATCTACCACTGGTCATTTTGGTACACGCCTGACGAAATGGCGCCAAGGGTGCTGTTCCTCTACGTCGCCAATTCATCGGTGCGTTACTTTGCGCAAAGTTGCCTGGCGATCATCTGACAACCGTTCTGCCCACAGTCTGGCGGATGTACGAGCTCCCTCTAACCCCCACAGCAAAAGCGCTGACATCGATTGGCGCAGTTTCCGGTCTCTTTGCCTACGCTGTATCATTTGCGGATGGCGCAACGCTCTACGGCTGGCAGGTGCTCTTCATCGTGGAGGGCCTTCTCACCGTCACACTCGGCATTGGCATGTACTTTATCCTGCCGGATTGGCCAAGTGTGCGTCTTCCGTTCCCCTTTGCACATTGCATGAATACTGCTGACTGTGTTCAAATTCGTCGCCAGACGAGCAAGTGGCTTTCGCCTCTCGAGCAGGAATACATTGTCGCGCACCGCCACCGCAACGCTCCGAAGACAACGGACAAGACCTGGGTGACAAGTGAGATCTTGCTCATGTTTGCCGACCCGACCTTCTGGTTCTTCTCCCTCTTCTGGGCTTGCTACGCTGTCGGGGCGTGGGGCATCAGCACGGTCCTGCCTTTCGTTGTTCTCGATCTCGGCATCTCGGTACGTGCTGTTCCTTGTTGTCCCATGGTTGCCTTCCTGATGGCCCCATTCGTAGGACTCGGCCGGAACGCAGCTCCTCCAGATTCCGCCAGCTGCGACAGGCGTCCTTATGTGCTGCCTCTCGGCTTACCTGATCCGCAAGCGCAACGTGTCGGCCTTCTTGTGCACGCTCGGCCGTATGTTGCAGCCTCCGTCCCTCAAGCTTAGGCCGAGCTGACTACGCATCCACGAACAGTCGTTGGCGGGGTCATCGTCGCTTTGGTCATTCTCATCACGGTGGAACCAGCAGGCGTACGATATGCGGCGTGCTGCGTCATCTCTGGAGCAGCTCCGTCTGCGTACGCCTGCTTGTGGCCGCGCCGCGTTGCCGCCCTGCGCGGTTCATCGGCTGCGGCGCTCGGTATTGGCATCAATAATGCCATCTCGCAGCTCAGTGGCCTCGTCGGACCGTCTCTTTGGGTGCGCTCCGCTCATTCTTCTCTCATGAGGTCTCCTCCATTCTGACTCGCGAGACGCTGCAGCGCTCCGACTACGGTCCGCGCTACATCAACTCCGCCAAGGGCGCGTGCGGGCTCGTTGCGGCCGATTTCTGCATCGTCCTTGCACTGTGGTGGCTCATGGAGGGTGACCTCACGCGCTTCCCGTGGCTCAAGAGGCGCGTGCTCGCGCAGACGCAGGTCTCGGAGGCAGACGTCGAAGCCGAGAAGCGCGGCGAGACAATCGCGAGGGGCCGAGCGTAGGGGATCCGCTCGAACATGTTTGCAACATTGCCTTTTTGCTGTCACTTCACCCGAGCAAACAAATCGCTCCACGTTTGTCGTCTGCGTAGGATCTTGCGCGAGCAGAGGTGAAAGGAACATGTATGGCACATCAAGCGGGACTACGTGGAAACGACGTTCAGGCTGCGTTGCCTCCCTTGTTCTCTTGGATACACCTGTTCGACTCCTTCCACATGAGGGCCGCATCAGCCGAGAGGCGGGCAAGACTGTCGAACATGGACGAGGTCGAGGCGGTCGCGACGCAGATCTTCTCGAGACGGTCTGCGATGGGACTGTTGCTCGTTTGCCTGTGTACGGATCGAGGGTCAGTCGTGTCACAAGCAGGCAAGAGCATTCGACTCGCGTGTCTTGGTGCAGCTCTTGCAGATGCATGCGAAGTTTGGCGACGTGCGCACGCCTCGCTTCCTCCTGCTCCGTCTGACGGACGTTGCGACGGTCGTGAGCCTGTTTCACGATTGCCTGCGTCGACACATGTCGTCAGTCGGGATGTGCGCGATCATGGCGGCCTTTCGACGTCAAGAGAGTACGCACTGCACCGAAGTCGCTCATAAAGCTAGAGAGGTCCTCGTCGACGTCGTCCCAAGCGCCTGACTGAACGAGACTGCGTCCGGGCGAGCGGGCATGGGGCGGCCTGAGCTGTTCAGTACGCTGCTCGCCGTAGCCAGTGGCGTCGCGCTGCTGGGCCCGAGGCGCTGGCGGCTGTCGCGCTTTGAGAGCATGCGAGGCACCGCTGCCGCCCTGGACGCCGGGGACGCTGGCGCGTGCAGCCAACTTCGCCGCCTTCTGCGAAGTGAACTCCCTCCGCCCGTGGATGTTGTCGATGGACGTCTTCGACGCCGGACCCGCCTGCTGCGCCGTCGTGACCAGGAACGGAGCGGTCTCGTCCGTGTTCACCTGTACGGCCTTGTGGACGAGGGCGATCGAGGGACCGAATCGCACCGCCGACTCGCGCAAAGGCGGAGGCGCCGCATCTATACGCTGTGACGTCTGCGGTCGGACGGTGGAGAAAGTGAAAGTTGACGTCGCGCCCCGGACTTCGGCCGGACCGTCTGAGGCTGCATGCAACTGAGCTGCACACGTCGCGAAGAAGGGTGTCAGCTCACGAAGCGAATGTAACGCAGGGCTAGACTTACCAAGGATCGACCCGCCGAGTCCTGGGCCTGCAGCATAAACCGCCTCCGCCTCGTCGGCGGCTTGGTCGATGCCGAGGCCGAAGTGCACGCCCGAGTCGTCCGCTCCGCAAGGGCCCGCCATATCGACATCGGCATTGAGCTGCTTGAACGGATCGCCTCCGCCGGAGTCGACGCCGTTCTGAATCGCATCGGGCACAATGACCCGAGCGTCGAAGGAATCAGTCTTGGCGGGCTCAGCCGCTGGCGGCGGGCGCTGCGAGTCGGTTGTTTGATGCTTCAGTGTTGCAACTGGGAGCTTGAGCGAGGTGCTGTCGTCGTCCGTGGCGAAATCGCCGTGCTCGTGGTAATCTTGGTCGTGTGCCGCACCCACATGCGGTGCCACCTGCTGTTCTTGTCTGCTCATGTCGCCGAGCGGAATCGCCGGATGCCTCGTGTCGCTTCTGTCGCGACCTAATCCTGTCGAACCGACCAGACTGCGCATCGAATCGTGTCAGCGCTCACCGCCAACGAGGCTGAGGCGAAGACGTACCGTGCGAACGAGCTATTGACGATTGGCTGGTGCGAGGGCGAGCGGCTGCGCGGCTTTGAGGGGCCGAGGCGTGCGAGAGTACGCTGCGACGGATCGAGCGGCTCGGGGATATCCTCGGTCACGCGTTTGTCGTGCGTTTCACTTGGACCGGTGGACGGTGGAGGCCTGTTGGGAGGGATTGGTGAGCTTTCCGCAGTCCTCGACTGAACTGAAGGCATCGCAACGTGCCGTTCGGGCGGATGGGCGACCTGCTTGACGACTGTCCGGCCGCGCGCGGTGCTCACCGACGCAGCAGAGTCACCGTCGTCCTCCACAGTTGCCTCGTGGTCGTTCTTGTGCGACTTGTCCTGGCGATGCGAGCGGACATGCAGTTTGCGGTGCGGCTGGACGCGTTTCTTCGGCTCGTCGGACTGCCGAGCCACCTTCCTCCTTTTGCCATTAGCGCGATCGTGCGACTTGCGCTCGCGGCCATAGCGCTTCGATAGGTTGCCAGTGTCGCGCTTGTCCTCGAGCGAGTGAACGAGGTCCGCCGAGTCAAAGTCGGTCTCGCGCGCGCTATCACAGGTCGCTTCGCCGCTCTGCGACGTGGACGGCGAGAGTTTAAGGCGCTTGGACGAGCGCGCTGGCGGTACTGCAGGCCTGCGAACTCTCTTCGAGATGTCGGTGTAGGCAGCGGACGCGCCGCTCGCTTCGTCGTCAACGTCCAGCTCGGCGTCGGATGACTCGCGCGAGGTGCGCTTCTTGCCCTTGCTAGTGCTGTGGAGCTTGGCCGCTTTGCTCGCGGCGGCGCGTCGGGGCCGCTTGTTGACCGTTGACGTCGTAGATTCTGCGGCCTCGTCGCCTTCGGCTGGGAGCTTGACCTTCTTCTGCACGTGTCCCGTCGACTGCGCCGGTTTCCGGATCGTCTGAGCCAGGGCCGTTGAAGCGTCCGTACCTGTGTCATCCACCTTGGCCGGCGAAATGCGCGCGGCAGGCGATTCCGACAGCGTCTCGGCGAGCGTTGCCATGTGCGCCCTGTGCGACTTGCTCGTCTCGCGGTCGACGTTGGTCTGGACACCGATGTTGATGTCGTCCTCCTCTGACGGCGGATCGGTAACGTTCGATGACGTTCGGACTGGACGGCGGTCGGCCGCAGAAGCACGATGAGCGGTGGACGAGGCGATGGGCGGCTTCTGCGCGCGGTGCTGAGACTCCGCAGCGGCGCCCGGCGCAGTCGAACCGACCTCGATCAGTCGAGAGCTGCGGCCGAAGGGCTCGTGGGAACTGGAGCGCGGTTCGTGCACGACCTGCGAGGGCGGCGGAAGCTTCTCGTCGCTGGGTGCACGCGTCGCCACTCCATGCTCTTGGCCATCGTGCGGTTCGTCTTCGCCGCCTCCGCCGCCAAACTCGCGACCGGCGTGCACGTCGTCGAAGTGCAGCGCGTCTTCGGCGCTGCCATTCGAGCGACTCTTGGCGGGACTACTGCCGCCGTGCGTCGAAGTGCGGCCCTCGATGTTGGCGAGCTTAGCGAGCTCTTCAGCGCGGCGCGAGCTCGCCTCTTGGCTGCTCTCGAGTGCCTTGTCGGCGGCGGAGGGGCGATGCGCGACGACAGCGGCGGGCGGCTTGACCTTCTCAACTTGGCTAATGCGGCTCTGGCCGGGCTTCGCAGCGACAGCGGTGGCACGCTGCGGGTTTGCGGTCGCCAGCATCGCGCTCGACGGTTGCTCGGCGACGATGGGGCCAGCCTGGCTCGACTTGCGCGGCGCACGCTGGACGCCCGAATTCGGTCCCGTCGAGACTGGCGAAACGAACTTGACCGCCTTGACCGGGTGCACTCCATGCTGCTGCGCCGCAGACGCGCTGTCCGATCGGCCGGGAGGGGCGTGGACGGCGTCGAGCGGCGAGGTTGTAGGCGTGTTTCCGGCCGGGGCGGCGGACTGAGGTGTCAAAGCGGGGAAGCGATAGAGCTCTTCGCCGAGCCTCGGGTGGAGCTGGCCACAGACTTGTGTAAGCTCGAAGTAGAGGTAAGAAACACAGCGCGACGTGCCTGTGCGCGAGCTTCGAGCG
This sequence comes from Rhodotorula paludigena, assembly GCF_050403205.1. Taxonomy (NCBI): domain Eukaryota; kingdom Fungi; phylum Basidiomycota; class Microbotryomycetes; order Sporidiobolales; family Sporidiobolaceae; genus Rhodotorula; species Rhodotorula paludigena. The sequence goes on along the minus strand of NW_027481410.1, from coordinate 13,757 downwards.
TCTTCTTCAGCACCGTGATGTTGGCGTCGAGCGCCGCAACCTGAATTTCGAGCTCGTGAAAGCGACGCGATGGGTCGACACCTTGCTTGTCAACAGCGGACTTCCGGGCCGAGTCGATGTGGACAGGAGCGGCGGGGTGCGGACGGCCATCAAGCGTAAGGGGTGACGAGCGAGCGAGGAGAAAGGTGATCTGGAGGAGACCTGCTCCGTGGAGTGCATGAGGTGAGTGCTGCGCAAGCGGGTATCTTGGCCGACTTTGACTCACGGACGTCCTGCTCCTGCCCGACAATGTCGACGTGTACCTTGACTACTCCGCCGAGAGCCGCAACAAGCCTGACCTGACTCGGGTCGTCGAAGTCCTTGCTCGCTTCGTCTTCGCGTACCTTGCCAATCTCGACGTCGCGAGCTGTTGCGCACTCAGTTTGGTCCAAGGCGAACATCTCGTGCGGCTGCGGGACGAGCGAGGCAACGATGTCGCGGCAAATCCAGATCTTGGCCGCCTTGTACAGTCCGTCTGCGATCTGTCTGAGGGACGGCGCCGACGCCGGAGTGGGCATCGTCTCGCGCTGCGACTCGATTGTCGTCTCGAGTAGCTGCTGACCGTCGTACTTGATCGAATGAGCGAGGAAGGGTTGCGAGCTGCGGTCGAGTGAGCGCAATGCGAGTCAAAACGGGTCGTAGCGAGCAATCAAGCAGAATGGACAGACGGACCGCTTAATGCTCCGGTTGGCGATTTCTCCGGCGAAGCCTTCGAGTTGCGCGTCAAACGTCCGAGTTTTGAAAGAGCGCCACACGTCGCGGAGCTGCGACGAGTGCGAGCCGAATCGTGTCTCGCTGAACAACGCCTGAAACCATGCCTCGCGAGCAGCAGTAGAAGCGGACGACAGCGACTTGCGCTTCGCGTCTGGCGCATGCAGGCGGAAAGCGAGGGTGTAGGCAAGCTGGCTGATGTGCGCATCGTAGCCGCTCTGGATCAGTGCGCCGAGCTGATCGCTGCGCAAGCAAAAATTGGCAGCGTGTGTCAAGTTCGAGAAATGTCGTTCGGGATTGCCAAAGATGAAGAACGCACCCGCCGATTGCAGCGCGTACGACCTCCTTGTTCTCGAAGTGCCTCGTCAAGAGCTCGTTGAGGACGTCGAGAGCGAGATACTTCGCCTCAGTTGGCATCTTGGTCGACCGGCCGTCCTTGATCTCTTCTCCTGCTGCTACCGGGAGCGAGTCGGGCTCCGGGATGACGACACGAACGAGGGTCTCGACAAGAACCGAAGCGAAGAGCTCGCGATCTGTGTAGCAGGCGATGCGGCCATGTCAGACTCGGTAATGCGTCATGGCGAAGAGCTCACGCACAGATGTAAGCATTTGAGGTCGACTTTTTGATATCCTTCTCGTTCAGATCGAGGTGCAACTGCGTACGCTGCCAGTCAGCATGCAGGACGCGATTTTCAAGGCGAGGTGATGGAAAAGAGCGACGCACTCTGAGCCCGCTGAGGAGCGCGATCAGCAGCTTGTGTCGCCCTTTCTCGGTAATGCGCGTGTTGAGCTCGTCTGGATCATCGACAAACCGGCAAAGCGTCGCAAGGAGGACGCGCGAGATCTCGAGGACCGTCGTGACCTTGTCCTCCTTAGCAGTGCCCTTCTGCTGCTGATCCTTGAATTGAATCGTTGAGACTGTGTGAGCGAACAACGCGTAGCGCAGAAAGGCGGCGAGGTTGTTGAGCTCGAGCGCGGAGAGTGGCGAGTCCTGCACGATGCCGGCGCAAGGTCAGAAGCAGGCTCGAGCGCAGCGCCCCGCCTTCCGCGGACCGCCGCGGGGTGGCCGACGCAGAACGCACCGTCTCGAGAAGCTTCTCGAGCCACTCGAAGAGATTGCGCGCGGCTTTGTCGGACGGCGAGAGCTTGGCAGACGGCGAGTTCGAAGTGGCGACGAGGCGAGCGAGGCGGGCAGTGAGCGCGCGCAGGTCGCCCTCTGGCTGTGCCTGCAGGTCGTCCGTCGCCATCTGCGTACGCGCCAGTCCCGAGCGAGACGAGTGAGCGCGGGGCGATGTCAACGCAAGAGGTCAACCTGCGGTGACGATGGAAAGGCGAAGGCGATGGCTTCAGGGCTAGCTGTAGGCAGCGCCAGCAGAGCCTCAGAGTCTCCTGCGAGCCTCTTCAGGCCTCTCACGGCGTAAATCGCTACGGGCGCACGGAAAGCGTCTCCCGCTCGCCTCGTCCGTACTATCCTTTCCTCAGCGGCTCGTCCGCGGGTGAAGCTACGGAGCAGAATGCACGCTCGAAGCGAGTCAGTACAGTCAGGTGTGAGGAGGAAAGGAAGAGGAACATACCTGGCCGCGTGGTCGAGAGGACTGCGTCGTCTGCTCTTTCCCGACTCTCAATCACGGGAAGCGGAAAGAAGAGACAACAGCAAGATAGCATTCACCGCGCGGACGCATCAAAGGCGCTTCACGTTCACTCCTGCAATTCCTCGTACCGCTCGAGGTACCGCCCATACAGCTGCATCGAAAGGCTCGGCTTCTGCGACAGAGCAAGACGGACCACGGTCAGCGACGTTTAACAAGCTGGTAAGGGAGGGCACGCACCTGCAGCAGCTCGACGATGCGCTTGATGAAGTCATCCTTCTCCATCGGGCCACTCGTCACCGCTCCGTCCAGCAAGCCGACTTTGGCATTCTTCGCAGCCGAATCGGCGAAGTCGACGATTGCCGCCTTGTCGAGGAGGAGGGACGCCTGCTGCTGCGAGGGAGTGCGGCGCGGCGTGATGGAGGCAAACTCGCGTGCATCGGCAGAAGCAGTGGCTGGAGGACTGGTGGGGGTAGGAGGAGAGGGCAACGCCGTCGTAGACGCCGTCGCCTCGCTTGATGTTGCCTGAGCTGGCGCTGCCGGCTCCTTTGCCACCTCAACTAGCTCTTCCGCCTCCGTCTCGTCACGCGCAGGGACTTCGTCCTCCACCTTCGTCGACTGCAGCTCGAGCGGGGCAGCGGCGGGGGCCGTCGCAGGAGTTTCCACCGGCGCGGGCGCCTCCTCCTTCTTCTTCGTCTTGCTCGCTCCGCCCGGCAGTGGCAGCATCGCAAACACGTCGTGGCTGAGCACGGGCGGCGCAAACATGGGCGCCTTCTTCGCGGACACCGGCGCAGGCGGACCCGGCTTCGGCTCATTCTCCGCCGGCTTCGGCGCCTCCGCCACCGCCGAACGATGTGAGCTCGCGCCACCTGCCGGTGTGGCATCCATCGAGAACGGCGCAGGGTGCATCGTGCTCCTCGGCTCGCCGTTCGCGACGGCCTCAGGCGATGCGGCAGAGATCGTCGGCGGGAACGGCAGGTCGCCGTTCACGATGGGATGCGCCTGAGCAGGCTGCGCGGGCTGAACGATCGGAGCGGGGGCCGGAGCGCTTGCGGGCGGGCTGACTGGGTGTCCGAGCATGGCGAGGAGGTCGCGTGCGTCGCGGGGCGCGGTGGGAGGAGACGCGGGAGAGGAGAAGGGCAGAGTCGCGGGTGCAGGTGAGGGCGACGCGTAGGTCTGTGCGGGCTGTTGACGCGGAGGAAGCTGCTGAGCTGCAGGCTGGGGCGACGAGACCTGCCAGGATGGAAGGGTGAGCTGGCGGGACCGGAATGTGAGCGAAAGTGCCACGTACGCCTTGAGCCGAGGCAAAGATCGAATCCAGCAGAGCCATGCCTGTCGGCTGCACGGCGGGCGAATGCGGCGGGGGTCGAGACTGCTGAGGCGGGGAAAGGGGGAGTTGCGCAGCTTGCGGAGTGGGCGATGCCGCGGCGAACAGCTGCTCGAGCTGTGTTGGCATGCGGTTCGCTGCGAGAGCCGGTGATGCGGAAGGGAGAGTAGCGCGAGCGGGACTGGGCGAGACGGTGGCCGCGGCGAACAGGGCATCGAGGGGATTGACCGGCTGCTGCTGCGCCCGGTGCGAAGGCTGCGCAGGAAGCACAGCCGGAGCCGGGGCAGGCGAAGCCGCCTTGAACAGCATGTCGAGGGAGATCGACTGGCCGACCGGGACAGCCTGAGGAGGTGAAGCAGGCGTGGGCGCAGAAGGGGTATAGGCCGAAGCTGCGGCAGCTGCAGCCGACTTTGCGCGAAGCCTGCAAGGGCGGAACGCGTCCATCAGAGTCCGAAAAGCAAGGTGGTAGAGCTCAAACGCACTGCTCCATCTTCTGGCTCAACTCGACGCGCTCCCTCTCCTCTGACACCCAGATCCCTGTTGCACGGTCTGTAAGGCGGAGGTACGGCGTCGGTGTAAGCGACATGAGGAACCACAACAGGCTCGGGCTGCAGAGGCAGCCTCAGCAGTGAAACCAGAACGCACCCGCATCCGTCCCGCTCTCGAACAAGATAAACTCGCCACCCGACTTGACCTCACACTCGGGAGTGAGGAATTCCTGCACGTATTCGAGCCCGTTGCGATTCAGGACGAAGAAGCCGTAGTTGGGTGCGACGGAACTGCAGGAAGACGACGGTGAAATGGTCAGCATTGCACGTCCTGTCGCACTGAAGCACACGCAAGCGGGACAAGAGAGCTTCTGTAGGTCCTGCAGAACCGCCAGCTCACCGCGAGAAGAGGAACAGCGGTCCCTCGACGCCCGTTTTGACCTGGGAGACGGAAGGCGGCGCGTCAGCAAGCAGCTCGTACGCCGCTGGCATGGGCCATGTAGCGAGCGACAAAGCCCGACGAGCTCACCCAGCCGGTCCCCTTGTTGTCGTAGAGGCTCGCATGGCTCGTCGACGTGATGATCCGGTCGATGCGAGGGTCGTGGCGTTGCAGGTTCTTGAGGTTGAGCTGCTGCCGGATCTCTTCCTTGGCTGAGAGGGCCATGCTCGCGCTGTGCAGACTCACAGGAAGCGGGAGCAGGGAGTGGGCAGACGACGAGGGTTGGAGAGCAGAGGGAGAGGGAGCAGCACCGCTTTCGGCTCTCTGTGAATTCTTCTTGCTTGATCGCATCAAAGTCGCGTTGCGAGATGACGAGCGAGCAGAATTCGCGCCAAAAACCCGCTGTGACGGGGTCGACGCGGCTCGCCATTTCCTCTTCATCCTCGTGACATCGCACGACGTTCTTTCATCAGGCTCCTACACCCCTGGCGTTCCCGCCTGCGCATACTCCGGTACCGGCTCACTCGTCGCTGCCTCCTTCTCCGCCTTGAGCCGCCGGCTCTCTTCCCTGAACTTCTTGAACCCGACCGGCGGGCGCTCCACGCCGTAACGCTCCCGCAGCTCGGCGATGGGCGTCTCCCACTCCTTCTCCCAGTACACGCCGATGAGACACTCTGCCCGCCCGCCCGCGCGGAGCGCCCACGGGCCGTACGTGCGCCATAGCCGCGCGCGCTCGTCCGGGTCCATGCGGAGCGGGCCAAAGATGCCGCTGAGCGCGGCGACGGGGAGGCCAAAGTTGGACAGCTCGAACCACTTGACGACGAGCTCGGCAGGGAGCGAGACGCCGAAGCCGAGGAGGACGTGGTAGAAGTCGTGCGACTCGCGGTACCGCTGCATGAGGTAGGCGAGCTCCGAGTCGGGGATGTAGCGCACCTGCATACGGCGCAGACGTCAGTCGTATTCAGCCTGCTCGGCGGGGAGGAAGAGGACGCACAGGATCGCGCGTGTCGGGCGTGACCTTGTTCCGCCGCAGCCACTCGTAGTAAGCGCGCCCGAAAGACCCTTCCGGCAGCTCCTTGAGCTTCTCCACATCGATGCTCTCCTCTGTGATCCGCGGTCGGTCTCGCAGGATCGCACGGCCGGAAGGTGTCGACCGCATGATGGACTGGAGGCGGCGAAGGGACGGGAGGGGAGCAGAAGTCTCGGAGAGCACAGCAATCATGTCTGTGCGTAGCTTAGCTGAGTCAGTACAGAGCTTCTAGAGGATGTCAAAGTCAATGCAGAGCGTCGCACCGTGCCGACTCGTGTCGATGAGCCCCATGACGGCGGAACCGACGGTGAGGAGCCCTCGCTGGAAGAGGTTGATCGGGACATGACCGGGGTACAGTCCGCCCTCCGCCTTGGGCAGGTCCTCGGCTCTCGGCGGGGGCTTGCTCGCGGTCGAGTGCGCGCGAGTTGCGACGGCGAGCGGGGCGGTGCGATGAGGACGACGAGCGAGGGGCGTCGCGAGCGAGCGCGACAGCGTGCGCGTGCACGAGCACGAGCAGCAGCTCTGCATCCTGCTGGGCAGTGAGCCTGGCTCGAAAGCGACGAGTGTAGGAGGGACAACCCTCGGCTTGCACTCTCTGCCTCTGACCAACTCGGCTGGCCCGCTCTCTCTCGCACACTCGAGCCAGCGAAGAGCATGCTGCGACTCTGGGACCGACAATGAACCGATCCATCGTCCGACTTGCCCGCCTGCGCCTCTCTGCAGACGGCAGATGGGTTCGCTCCTCCCTTCCGCTCAACCGCGACCGTCACCCTGCACCACCCAGAGCGCCGCTGCGAGCTCTCCCGAGTGCCAGCAAGCCCACGTTCGAGACGCTCGCAAGCGACGCGACGCCCGTACCCTCCATACAGTCTGTCGAGCCGGACAAGGACGGATCTGGAACGAGGACTGCCGTTCCTGCGGCTTCAGCGACACCTGCGCCTGAAGGACCGCCAGCAGCTGGAGCAGCATCGCCAATAGGAGCGTTAGCCAAAAAGGATTTCCTCGGCGTCGAGATTCCGCTCAAGCCAAAGGCGCCCGAAGCAGACGGTCCGTCGATCCTCTCCCTCCTCCGACGCTCCTTTCGGTCCTTCTGACCCTCACTTCTCATCGTTACCAGAGTGCTGCATGTCTGGCTGTGCGACGTGCGTCTACGACCTGTACCTCGAAGACCTCGAGCACTACCACGACGCGCTCGCGTCGGCGCGCAAGCTCGTCGTCGACAAGCTGCGCTCGCGCCGCGGGCTCGGCACCGAAGCGTGGCGCGCAGCGTGGCCTGCCGAGCTTGGCCCAGTCGACGAGGCGCTCGAGGACGTGGACGAGGGAGCGGCGGGCAAGGGCGGGCGCGAGAAGGAGGAAGAGGCGAGGAAGCGCGCCGAGAAGGAGCTGCAGCGTACGAGGGAGCAGCTCGACCCGGCTATGCGGTGCGTTCTTCCCTGTGGTGGTGGCTGCGTAGCTCTTGACTGACGCGGGTACACACGCAGGACCTTCCTCGAGATGGAGGCGCGCATGAAGGCTAAGCAGCGCGAGCGAGAAACTTCATCTTCCCCTGCCGCATCATAAGCGGCCATGCGCTGTCTCGTACTCTCGCCATCTTCACCGTGGAGCGAAAGAACGACGAGTATGTTACACGGCGCAGCGCCACGACGACTGCGCCCGCCAGCCTACAACAGCGTATGCCGCCCTCCTGGATCCACCACCCAACGGTGCACGAAGACGCCTAAAGACGCAGCTTGCGCTCCATGCCGAGGTGGAAATCGCCTGCCGGAGTCGACTGGGCGCGGTCTGTTTGGGCGGGATAGACGGAGCGAGACGGGGTCAGCTAGACCGCACGCATGTACAACAACAGTAGACTTTGCACTGTGCGAGTACGTCGAGGAGAGAAGGGCGCACCGATGAGGACGTCTTGTGGTCGGATCTCCTCGTCGCGGCCCATGAGGATGTCGAGGTGAATGTTGCCCGGCTTGGTGAAACCGCTGCCGGGGAGGCCGAGCGACATCGGTGTCGGTGCCTGCGACGGCACAGGGAGGTCAGCTCGGGAGATGCAGCAAGGTATGCGCCGAGAGACGCACCGACGAGACGAGCTGGCGCTCCATCATGAGGCGGACGGGGGCGTGCACGCCGTACATGTTGCGCTGGAGGGTCATCTCGAGGTTCTCACGGGTGGCATCCCACTGCACGGATCGAGCGCGGGACGAGGTCAGGCGGGGCGCGAGGGTTACGCAAGCGGGGGGTGAGGGGAGGGGAGACGCACCTGGGCGATGCGGTTCTCGAGCGGGTGCTTGAGGGCGACGTCTGCGGCGATGGAGCGGACGCCGAGCTGGAGGGTGTCGTGCAGGCCGTGGCTGTTTGCGGTGGCAGCGAGCGAGACGGAGGCGGTCGTCGGCTGCGAGGGGGGTACGATGGCGAGCGAGGGTTCCTGCGGGTGCGAGTGCGCGGGTGAGCCTGTGTCGTGGGTCGAGTCCTCTCTGCTGGACTTGCCATGGCGTCTCGAGCGTGTCAAGGTGGAGCAGACCAAGCCTCGTCCTCGTCGTCGTCGCGATGACCTCGACGCTCTCTCCCTCTCCTCCTCTCCACACTCTTACCTGATCAGCCCCCAGAATCACGCCCACGCACCGAGGATGGCCACCCAGCAGGACGCCAACCTCGTGCGCAGGCTGCAGAACATTGCCCACCTCGTCCTCGTCCTCTCGGGCAAGGGCGGCGTCGGAAAGTCGTCCGTCTCGGTCCAGCTCGCCCTCTCGCTCCTCGCGTCCGACCCGACCCTCCGCATCGGCCTCCTCGACGTCGACCTTACCGGCCCCAGCCTCCCGCGCATGCTCGGCATGGAGGGCAGGGACGTCCATGCCAGCACCGACGGCTGGGTCCCTGTCTACCTCGACGCCCGCACCGCCCTCGCACGAGCCGATGAGCGCGGTCTCGCAACAGGCGCGACCGCCGAGGGCGCGGCCCAGGGGGACGCGGGGGCTGCGGCGTCGGCACCTGCAGCTGAGGTGAGCAGGGGTTTCCTTCGTCAGGCGAAGAGGGGAGCTCCTGCTTTGCGATCGCGAACGCAGCATGCTCGCCTTCGTGCTTGCCTTCAGCGAGGGCTGACCCCTACACTCCTACTCTCAGTCGACAGCCTTCCCCGAAGCTTCGACGCCTTCCTCAGCTTCCGCCCCTCCGCCGCCTCCCGTCGCTTCCACCTCCTCTGCTCCCACGTCTACCTCGGCACGTGACACTGCATCTGGTGGCCTGCTCGCCTGCATGTCGATTGGCTTCCTCCTCGCATCGTCGCGCGAATCGGTCGTCTGGCGCGGACCCAAGAAGAACGCCATGATCAAGCAGTTCCTCGCCGAAGTCCGCTGGGGCGAGCTCGATTACCTCATCGTCGACACGCCGCCCGGTGCGCTGCCCTTTCTCTCCGCTCGCCGGGTCTTCCCAGCCTGACCCGGTCTCTCATCCTGCAGGCACATCCGACGAGCACATTTCGCTCCTCGAATCGCTCCGCCCGCTGCTCCTCCCACCCACACCGACATCGCCGCCGCTTCCGACGCTCTCCTCGCTCCTCGTCTCGACCCCGCAAGCCCTCGCGCTCCTCGACGTCTCGAAGGAGCTCTCGTTCGTCCGGCGCACGCAGCTCCCGCTCCTCGGCCTCGTCGAAAACATGTCGGGCTACGTCTGCCCGCACTGCGGCGACGTCGTCGGCGTCTTTGGCCAGGGCGGCGCCGAGGACTTTTGTCGCAAGGAGGAAGAAAGGAAGGACTCGACCGTCGAGGGCGAGGGCGGAGGGTGCCGCTTCTTGGGCCGCGTGCCTATCGACCGCGAGCTGGTGCAGCTGCTCGACGATGTTGCTGCTGAGGGCGCGCCTGAAGCGGCGCCGAGCGGGACAAACGGGGAGGGAGCGGCTCAAGGGTCGACGGCGGATGCAGCAGGAGGGCGACGGCGTACGCTCGTCGAGCGGTACCAGGCCATCCCGTCTTTCCCGATCGTGCGCAAGATTGCCGAGCAGGTCAAGGGGCTGATCGAGGAGCAGGTGCGCAAGGAGGAGGGAGAGGGACGGAGACTCGTAGCCGTCGAGCGCAGGCGGATACGGGGCTAGCTGCAACTCCGCGCAGTAGACTCTTTTCGCAGTCGATGAGAGAGGTGCGGGGGGTCCTGGTGCGCTTGCGAGGAAGGGGCGAGGCCTCGTGCGAAGAGGTCAGGCGACTCGCGGCTGGTTCCCCACCTCGCCGTTTCCCCTCTTTCCCCTCCTTCCTTCGCCTTGCGCTCCCTTGCAAGCTCGTGCGTGCGTCGATTCGGCTGCTTGCGCCCCCCACCGCACCTCGCAAGCCCACTTGTCAGACGCAGATCACCTCCTTCTCGTTCATCAGTCGTCTGCGCTTTCCCGATGGAACCGCTCGAGCAGGTCACCTCGAACGACTCGGCCGCCTCGGTCGAGCTCCTAGACTACCTCGTGTGCCGCTGCAGCGGTCTCGAGCAGTGCAAGCAGTGCGCGTGCGACTTCCGTGCGTCCTGTCCCGTCTCGGCTCCCGTGTGGGGAACGAGGCTGACCAACGCTCCTCCTTGTCCCGCTCGCTCCAGGCGAGGACAACTCGTTCACGGGTACGACTCTGCTCGCTCTGACTGTCCCACCCCGATGCTGATGCGGAGGAGCGCTTCTGCAGCCGGCATCGACCCCGAGCCGTTCCGCGAGGCCATCCAGGTCGACTTCACCATGAACAAGGACGGCGAGCCGCAGTGCAAGAAGCACAAGAAGACCGAGTGCTCGCAGTGCTTCAGTCTCAAGTGAGTCCTCGAGCCGTTGGCGCACACGTGCTCTGCGCGTCCCGGCATCCTCACAGTGGACGGGTGCGGCGCGGCGCGGCGCTCGGCCGTCGTTAGATACTGCGGGCACTTCACTGACTGCTCATTCTTCCGTGCGCAGGAAGCAGATTGTGAAGCTTACGGTGCGCTCCCGTCCTTCCCCACCACCAACCGTCGGCCTTCTCAAAATCGTACCACTGACGGTCGTCTCAACTTCTTCGCGTTCACCGCCCGACTGTAGAAGGAGGGCCAGAAGCGCGCCAAGATTGACGCCAAGAACAACCCGATCTCGAACCTGCTTGTCTGAAGCAATACGCATCTGAGCGCGACTTGATCGGCGGGTGCGTCGTCTTTGCGTGACTCTGGCGGGCGCATACCTGACGCGTTACATGGCAGTCATTCAAATTGCTTTCCAGACATGGGCGCGCTCATGCTCACCATAGGTCTGATTTACTTTCGCTGTCCCATCCCTTCTCCGGCTTTCCGTTATCCGGTCTTTCGAGTTTCCCTGTGTGTACAGCCGACGGTCTGGTCTGAAATGAATAAGCAGTACCCTGAAGGTCGCAGCGAGACCGCGAGAGCAAGCCGAAGCATCTCGACCGAGTTTTGGGCAAGTGCCGCGGTGCGGTCAACCCACGCTCCCGAATGACTCGCTGCACAGGCAAGAGAAAAACCGACGGTGTGAAGTTGCGAGGGGGAGCTGCGCTAGTGGTACATACAGGGGATGCGAGAAAGGCGATACTGCGAGCTATGCGGTACAACCGAACAAGGGCACGTTTAGAATGAGGGCAAAATCTAATCAAGCTGGAAGAAGGGGATGTCGGGTGTGTGCGTGAGCGAGCTTAGTAGCGCGAGCTGTTGGACCTGCCGCCGCCGCTCTGGCGGCCGCGACGCTCCCACCGCGCGCCGTCGCTGCGATCGTAGCCTTCGCTGCGACCGCGCCCGCCGCCAAACCCGCCGCCAAACCCGCCGCCGCCGCCGCCGCCGCCGCCGCCGTAACCGCCACGACCGCCGCCGTAGCGGGGCTTGTCGCGACGCTTGGTACGCCCGTCGTTCATGCCGAGGCGGTTAAGGAACTCGTCGCTGACGTACGGCTCCTCCTCGAGTCCGAGAGCCTCGACGGACCAACGCTTGAGACCCGTCAGGACGACCTGCTTGGTCGTGCGGAGCTCGTGCGCCTTGTTGATGTAGTAGCCGAGAAGCGAAGCGAACGTCTCGCGCACGGTGATCGAGTCGAGGGCGGGAAGCACGTTGGTCTTGAGCGAGTCAGGGAGGGCATCGATGCGAGGGGAGAGGACGGGAGGAATCGACATGGGGCGAGTCTGGAGGCGAGACGGGAAGCGAGAGTTGCGCGAGGGCGGGGCGGGAGTCGGCTTGGCGAAGGTGGGCGGGTTCGCGTCCCACTCGCTGGCCAGCTTGACAAGCTCGCGCTGCGTGTCGCCGACCGTGCACGGTTTGAGGGGAATGTCGTTCAACTGCCAAGAGATGAAGCCGCTCTCCCACGGCAGGAGGACGAGGTCACCGCGACCGGCCTTGCCCGCGCGACCCGTGCGTCCGACGCGGTGAATGTACATGTCGCGGGAAGGCGGAATGCCGACCTGGATGACGCGTGTCACGCCGGGATAGTCGACGCCGCGAGCCGAGACGTCCGAAGTGACAAGGATCGAGTAGCCGGACGACGCGCGGCGGAAGAGGTCTGACGCGCGCGTCCGCTGCGTCTGATTCTTCTTCGAGTGAATCTCAACGATGAGCGTGTCGCGGCCCCAGGGCAGGTGCGCCTTCATCTGGAGGAGGATCGACGCAAACATCTCGGTGAGACGGGTCGTCGGAAGGAAGACCACCGCCTTGCCGCCGCCGGTCCCGCCGTTCTTGGCCGCCTGCTGGGCCCACAACAGCTGATCGTGTGCGAGCAACCGCAGCACGTGAACGAGCTGGTCCTCGGCCTTCGGAAGGATCGTGTGGAACTGCGGAATATGCAGGTGCGTGTCGACTTCGTCGGCCGGAACCGTGTCGATGTATTCGTGTTCCGTCTTCAGACTCTTGCGCGCAACCTCGCGGATCTGCTTCGATACGGTGGCGGAGAAGAGGAAGGTCTGGCGGTGGTTGACGTCCGGGAGGTGATTCGCGACGGTAGCGATGTCGTCCGAGAAACCCATGTCGAGCAGAGTGTCGGCCTCGTCGAGGATGAGCAGCCGAGTCTTTGCCAGCGCCTTGCGCACGGACGGCTCCGTCTGCAGCACATCGACGCAGCGACCAGGCGTGGCAACAACGATGTCGTTACTCGGGCTGCGGATCCACTCGCGCAGCTGGTTCGACTTAGACGCTCCGCCGACGAGAAGGCGAACGCCAAGCTGAGGCAGGTGCGACGTGAGGGCAATCGCCTCATTCGCGATCTGTGTCGCAAGTTCACGAGTAGGCGAGAGGATGAGGGCGCCCACCGTCGACTTGGCGTGCGCCGCGAGAGCCTTCTTCGCCTCGTGAGACGACGCCTTCGGGTTCTCGCGCTGGAAGTTCTCGAGGAAGTTCTCGAGATCGCGCAGGCGGCCCTCGAGTGCCGGGATGAGGAAACCCAAGGTCTTGCCCGTGCCGGTCTTCGCGCGGACGAGGAGGTCCTGCGCGGCTTCGATAGCGTCACCCTGCTCGGGCGACGACGAGAGGCGAGGCAGGCGCGACAGGACAGCCGCCTGAACGTCGGTCATCGTCTCGTACTTGAACGGCCTGGCAATACCAAGGTTAGCTGAGCTTGGTCGCAAGGCGGTGAGAGCCTGTCACGCACTTCTCCGTGACTGCACGGTAGACCGGCGCGTGCAAGCTGGCCTTGATCGACGCATAGGTGCGCGGAGGCTGTGCAGGCTCGGATGCAGGTGCCGACGGTGCTGGGCTTGTTGACGCATCAGGCGTCGACGTGATGGGCGCAGGGACGGTGCTCGAGAAGGCTGCTGTGTAGAACAGCAGTCAGCGCCACAGTTGCTGCAGACGAGAGGCGAGCACTCACCTCGGAGCGCTGCAGGACGAAGAAGCGCCGCAGGACGAAGGAGCGCCAGCGGCGTCGGCCGTGCGGCAGCCGCGATAGGCCGCGCGGTGGAGCGCAGCGACGCACGCAAGCAGCGATGCATCTAGACCTCGCTTCGGAAGAAGGTGGCGAGGGAGCGGGAGAGAGCGCGCCGAGCTTGCTTTCCTGTCCTCACGCGCGAAGTCGCGCCGGCGACTGCTCCCGAACGCGCAATCGACAGGTGCAGTGTCACGCAATAGGCCGCATGCAATGTGCGCGACACAGGTCAGGGGATGCGAGACGTCTCCCCGGCAGTCAGCCGAGTGGACCGGACGGCAGAGTTTCAGCCTCCTGTGCGGG